>NC_134484.1:195402139-195494639 GCF_040206685.1 Ascaphus truei | reverse complement strand
AGAAGGCTGTCCTTATACTTTTTGAAGCTTGTGAGCGGTGGCCTGACTGCCTGGGGCGACATGCTAATTGTCCTCCACAGCAGGGTCCTGGATAACAATCCCTTCACTCCTCACAAATGGCACTGCCGCGCTGTATACCTGGATCCTGCTTTGAAGCTCCCATAATGCAGTCATAGTAGGTTTGAGTCTGGTCGCAGTCTCAATCGTTCCTCATGTGAGCACTTCCACGGTTTGGGTGAGGTGATAGCTTCCATTGGCCACATGTGACAGTTGACTAAAACTTTCTCAGCTACTCCCCTCAGTGAAACCGATAGGGCCAATGCAGTCCAGAATAAGGCGCAGCCAGGTTTTCGCACCAATTAACATTAACTCTGCAAACTTCTGTGCATTGCATGCTCGCTCCAACCCCAGCATTGGCAGGAATTGTCCGCGGCACGTACATTCTCTTCAGCAGCACAATTACAAAGTAAAATCGAACCCACCATCCAGCAATACTACATCAGTGTTTCGACAGCAGGAAACTCGCACTGCCATACACATTTTGAGACCCGCAGATCTACATTTTTTGCAGTCCATAATTAAACTTTGCAAAAACATATTTTAGGCTCCAAATGTTCCAAATATGAGCCAGATACATAATCTCGTCAATGCTCACCCTGCCCCACGTTGAGCACCAAATATAACAACTTTAACCCCAGGCCAATAGAAGAGGGGCAACACCAAAGTGTCTCATTGTCTGTATGATGGTGTATGCAATGCTCATGGGCTCTTGTTACCTTAGTTCTCAGGTGCTCAGTGTCCTGTTTTTGTGCAGGGCTGGTGTGGTGAGCATTAAACTGATAGAGGGTGCCAGGAACTTCTCTGTAGTTTTATTTAAAAGAACACACATATGAACTTCTTCCTTTGGGATGCTCAGGCAGCAGTCCACAAATGAGGTACATTCTTCCACTTTGCGTTGCACAGAAGCACCCTCTTTCCTTGAATAATAGCAATTCCTTCCTCACTGGAATACTTAGGCAGGGTACACTCTACATAAGAGCTTTCACCCTATCACCCAGACAGAACCAAGGAACATCTTACCCCCTGGTAATTATAAGGTGATACTCTCAGCCAATGCTTTCAGAACCTTCTTAGGAATACCTGTCCATTCCCTCTTGTGGGTGGAACTTGCCCAGAAGAGGGCCCTATCTTTAGGAGTGCAGTTCCCTAGCTGGAAAACAACAAAAAAGTGATCCTACCACTAACACATGGAGTTGCAGACTAACATGACTTACATTGTATGTACAGGCGAAATCCCCATCACACGGGTCCACTATGATCTGAAGATGGAAATCCAAGTCCCTTATATATTTATAGATTTTCCCTCTACCACTGTAGCTGGGCAGAATAATGGAAGGGCTTGGCCTAGCTGAGTCACCCCTACAAGGTGACTGTAAGAGATGTGTGCAGAGGTGTGCAATGGAGACTGTTTTTAAGGTGACATTAAAATAAGACTTTATTGTGCCTGTTCCTTTAAACACTGCAAACACAAACATAAAAGAAAAACCTACTCCACTTTGGAGAAATCGCTTCACATTTTATTCCAGCCCTATCTAACTGGGTGGGTAGCTAAGCTGCTTACCACCCCAAACACACACACACACATATATATATATATATATATATATATATATATATATATATATATATATATATATATATATACACGAAAGAAGAACTTTAAGCGCTACAATGAAAATGACCTATTGTGTATATAACCACAGTGTATAAAATGTCAATTGCATACAACATCAAACAATATTATTAATATTAATGAAGGGGAGGTGTACCCAAAGTTACCTGTCCCTAAAACAAATGCAGCCAACAAGGTCCACGACCCCACAAAGGGCCGAGTAGAAAAGTATATGGAAGAAAGACCTAGGCGCAAATGAAAGAACAAGGGAGGAAAGGCCTCCAGACAAATAAGAAAAGAAGATTGCCTCTCCAAGAACTTAAAAGATCAGGAGGAGATATAGTTTTCCTTCAGGAGACACACCTTACGGTGCACGACCCACCCAATCCTTTTAAAAGTATATTCCCGATGGCTTTCTATTCTTCATTTAGCAGCAAGAGGAGAGGGGTGGCCATCTTGATCCGTCAGGGGGTTCCCTTCAGGGTAGACAAATTGATCAAGGATCCAGGGGGTAGATTTCTAGTGGCATATGGCTCACTCTCAGGCTCAGCAATCGCTCTGATCAATTTATACACCCCAAACGAGAACCAAAAGGAATTTCTGCAAACAGTTCTAGAATCCATCGACCCCAAATTTTTGTCCTCAATGATTATCGGAGGAGATATGAATATGGTCCTAAACCCTGGAAAGGACAGATCATATCAACCAGGGCAGGCACAGACAGCAGCTAATCAAAAGAGGGGGAAAAAATCAGAGATATAGTGGGAGAATTTTCTCTAGAGCACGTATGGAGAAGTCAACACCAGGGGCAGAAGGATTACACGTTTTTTTCCGTCCCTCACCAGACCTACTCCCGTATAGATTATTTTTTAGTTACGAAAAATGTCTTGCAGATCTCAAATAATCAGATATTGGTCTGATCACCTGGTCTGATCATGCGCCGATTAACCTAAGTCTCACCCTCCCGTTTACAAAATCTAATTCATACCATTGGAGATGAAACGATTCCCTGCTGAACCACCCTGAAATAGAAAGTGAGATCAAGGAGGCCCTAGTAGAATATTTTGCTCTTAACAAAGGTTCAGTGTCCTCCCCAGCGATGCTTTGGGAAGCCCATAAGGCAGCAATAAGAGGTAATTTTATATCTATTGCATCCCACACAAAAAAGACCAAATTGAAATTATATATGGAACTGGCAGAAAAGATTACAAGATTGGAACTATCTCACAAAACAAATCCCTCTAGAAAAGGTTACAGAGCACTAGTAGCTGCCAGGACAGAGCTCAGAAAATTACAACTAGACGAGGTTGAAAAGGCTTTGAAATGGACCAATCAGAGGTTCTATGATAAAGGAAATAAGGCGGACAGACTTCTGGCCAATAAACTGCGGGGGATCCGGGACAAGGTAACAAATTACGGCAATTAAGAATAAAAATAGCGAAATTATTTATAACGAGAATAAAATAGCGCAAGAATTTACTACGTTTTACACAAAATTGTACAAACTAAATTCCCAAAAAGACTAATCACAGCTTCCATGAACAGAGACAGTGTTGGAATATCTGGAAAGCAGCACTTTACCACGGCTTTCTGTGGAAGAAATCTCAACACTGAATGTTAAATTACACAAAAGGAATTAAAGGATGCGGTTAAAACGTTAAAAATATCCAAAGCCCCGGGCCCAGATGGCTTCACCAATGTCTACTATAAGAGATTCCTACCTATTCTATCCCCATTGACCGCAGCTAATCTAGCCATTATTCATAAGGAAGGTAGAAATCCCATGTAGTGTGGTAGTTACCAACCAATTTCCCTATTGACTAATGACCTGAAGCTGAATAGCAAAATTTTGGCGTGCAGACAACCCTATCTTGCCCAGACTGATCCATAAGGACCAAGTGGGATGTGTCTCCAGCCGACAGGCCTCAGACAACACTAGAAAGGTAATTGATTTAGTCGATCATATCCATCTTACGGGAACCAAGGCTATTCTACTGAGCCTGGAAGCAGAGAAGACGTTTGACAGAATAGATTGGCTGTTTTTAGATGAAACTTTACAGAAATTTGGATTCATGGGCTCCTTCTTAGAGGGAGTCCGAGCCTTATACCAAAATCCTACGGCTCTTGTGAAATTACCGGGAAACAACCCAGAAAAAATATATAATTAAAAATGGTACAAGACAGGGATGCCCACTGTCCCCCCTTCTCTTCGCTTTGACGATTGAACCACTGGCGCAGAAAATTAGAGCGAATAGAGACATCAAAGGTATAGTAATTGGGAAATCTACATACCATATCTCGCTGTTCGAAGATGATATTATTCTGGCCCTGGCAAACCCTCTGACCTCTCTACCTAATCTCCACAGAAAGCTGTCTGAATTTGGGAAAATCTCAGGATATAAAATCAATCAGGATAAGTCCGAAGCGCTGAATTTAAATTTACCCGATTTGGAGGCAAAATTATTCAAACTGAATTTTAACTACAGGTGGAGTACTTCATATATCAAATATCTAGGAGTGAATATATCAAGGAACAGCCAGCTATTGTATGGATATAATTATCCAGCCTTATTTCATAAAATCAAGAAGGACCTAGCCAAATGGGAGGATTACCTAATTTCATGGGTGGGGAGAATGATTTCGGTTAAAATGAACATTCTACCTAGGTTACTGTATTTTTTTCAAACACTCCCGGTTCTTGTTCCAGCTTCGGAACTCAAAACTATACAAAATAAAATTTTCCAATTTATCTGGAGAGGGAAAAGACCTAGGGTGGCCAGATCAGTTTTGTTGTCCCCGAAGAGGGAGGGGGGTATGGGCGTCCCAGACATTTCAAAGTATTATCTAGCGGCTCAGCTGAGACAGGTGGTGATCTGGAACGCTGAGCCAACACAAAGCTGCTGGTTAGCAATAGAATCTTTCTATGCAAAGACGCCCTCTCTGCAAGCCAGTCTCGGGGCAACCGATAAAAAGGATATGATTTCAAGAAGGTTTGAACTGGGTGCGATGCGACTAACATGGGAGATTTGGTTGAAATCTAAGACTAGATTCAAACTTGCATCACCGGTGTCCCAGATGATTCCGCTATTTGATAACCCCAATTTTCCCCCGGAGTGCGACTACAAACAATGTGGCTCTTTCAAAAATACGGGTATTGATGATCTTCTGAGCCGAGAGAGGTTCTTGAGCTACCAAGATTTACGAGCGAAATATGAAGCTCCAGATCTGGACATGTTTACATTTCTCCAGATCAGGCACTTCCTCCAAACTAATCTCCCAGAAATTAGATTTTTTTTTCCCCTCTCACAAGTTTTGAGATAATGTGCAGAAACGACGCATGCCAAAAGGGATTAATCTCTAAAATATATGCCGGTCTAGAGTCAGCAGGTGATTGTCCTGTTCACGATTATACGCTCAAATGGGCAGCTGATCTAAACCTAAATATAGACAGAGGATTGGGAGGATATTTGGGAGTTCGCGGCAAGGACCTCAATATGTACCACTACCAGAGAAAATATTTATAAGATTTTATACCGTTGGTATCTTACCCCGGTACGTCTGAGACAAATCTACCCTCTGGCTTCAGATCTTTGTTGGAGAGGATGTGGACAGAATGGGGATATGGCCCACATTTGGTGGACATGCCTGAAAATTATGAGATTCTGGTCCTCCATCGGGGAGCTTATCAGGGAAGTAACAGGTATTACGACCCCCATTGATCCATTAACCTTCCTCTACGCAAAACCTATAGAAGATATCGAGCGCCCTACTAGGAAATAATCTCATTTATCCTCACCCCCGCAAGGTGTTCACTTGCGGCTTCATGGAAAAAGATTTCTCCACCCTCAAAACAAACGGTCGAAAGGCGTATAAACGAAGTTGTGCTGATGGAGAAGCACACTGCCTTCCTGAAGCAATCATCTACTGAATTTGATCAAATTTGGGAAATGTGGCTGACATACCGACCAGAAGGAACCCAATGAGAGGGTAAAATGCAAATTTTTAAGTTTTATATAGCCCCCCTCCCCGACCCCCCACTTCCCCGAGAGGCCGAGCCATCTGGCCAATGGCTATTGGAGGGTGACGGGAGGACGGATAAGGGAGGTGTGGGTTGAGAGACAGTTGCTCGGTCAGGGATCCCTACCTACACCTCTCCCCTCCCCACTGTTATAAGATTAAAATGTACACACTCCAGTTCAAAAAATCCCCCCCCCCCCTTCTATCTATCTTTCTATATGCTATTGAAAATTATTTGTATTGGGTTCTGAAGATATTGGACTGTTGTTTTGATCTTTCTGCTGTGTGCTCATTTGCATGTCATTTCCCAGAATCCCTTGCTGCAGTGGAAGTGCTGTATGCTGGGTGATAATGGAGAAAGGCGGGGTTACAGACCTGCCTAAGACATGCAGATGAGCATACAGTTGTATTTGCATATATATATAAAAATATAAGAAAAAAAAGCGCCAAATCCTAGTGCATTACTGTGCAAAATAGATATATTTAATTCCCAAAAATCTCAATAAAAATGAACTCACAAACATAAAACAATTAAAAGCATTGTATGAGTAATACTCATGCTCCTAGGACCAGGAAACGCTGCTTTGCTGCTGTAGTCCCTCCGTGACTCCACTGGAACAGATTGCTGCCTCCGTTGTTCACTGCCTGCAGGAACTGACGTATCAGGCACTCCACGATGGTCTCTCCCCCGGTATACACCAAACAGTTGATCTTTAGTTCCCACCGGGGACGGTTGAAGTCGCGGACCAGCGGGTGACGTCACGGGAACAGTTCTAATTACCGGACCGGTACAGACACTCAGCAGTTCAATGGCAAGCGTTGCAAAGTCCACTGCACACCTTCCCTACGCGTTTCATCTGATTTACAGACTTTTTTACAGACTTCTTCAGGGGATCCCTGAAGAAGTCTGTAAATCAGATGAAACGCGTAGGGAAGATGTGCAGTGGACTTTGCAACGCTTGCCATTGAACTGCTGAGTGTCTGTACCGGTCCGGTAATTAGAACTGTTCCCGTGACGTCACCCGCTGGTCCGCGACTTCAACCGTCCCCGGTGGGAACTAAAGATCAACTGTTTGGTGTATACCGGGGGAGAGACCATCGTGGAGTGCCTGATACGTCAGTTCCTGCAGGCAGTGAACAACGGAGGCAGCAATCTGTTCCAGTGGAGTCACGGAGGGACTACAGCAGCAAAGCAGCGTTTCCTGGTCCTAGGAGCATGAGTATTACTCATACAATGCTTTTAATTGTTTTATGTTTGTGAGTTCATTTTTATTGAGATTTTTGGGAATTAAATATATCTATTTTGCACAGTAATGCACTAGGATTTGGCGCTTTTTTTTTTTTTTTTTTTCTTATATTTTTCTATGCAGGTGGAGAGGGAGGTCGTTGTGCCCTTTTAAGAAGCTGCCTGTTGGTCCTAATAGTGCCACTGTCACTCCCCAATTATTGGACTTATTTGTTGGACTCTAGAGGACTATCTGCATTGAGCAGATTAAGGCAAAGTTCACAGCACCACACCAAAAAATTTTTTTTTTGTATAATTGTATGTTTTTAGCTTTTTTTTTATATTGGACATTCACAGTGCATTTTTGGTATATTAATTAATTTCATTATTTAGGATATATTACATTGGTATATCATTATATTAATATTATGTTGATGTATTTTTGATTTATTACCGGTTTAATTAATTTTATATATCCTATACTTCTGGCGTTCCACACACGAGCGCAGACCCCTATTGTATATATTGCATATATATATATATATATATATATATACAGTTGTATTTGCATATATATATATATATATATATATATATATATATATATATACACCCAATATCAAAGAATCTGGAGCACTCACAAATTAAAAAAATACAATTTAATGAAGTAACACAGGCATCAGGGCGTAATCACAGAAAAAAGAAGCAACGTTTCGGACCTTACGGTCCTTTCTCAAGCTCCCCCACATAATCTGACATACAATGTGAACATTTATAGTGCTGTCAAACAGCATTTTTGGCGCCAAAAGTTCCCCACCCAGGTTCCTAAGGTGGCTCATATTGGACAAAAAAAAAACTTGCATACAAACCCAAAACCACACTTGTAACTTAACATTCTAAAATAGAGGAGGAACACAATGCTCAGCCCTAGGTGCAGTAAATGTGTGTGAGGCGAAACAAGACATCTAAACTGTGTGACATGAGTTAGACACCTAAAGGAACAGCAGGGCTGTATCTATTAAGCCCATGCACATGCGCACTACCATAGGGCTGGAACGGAACAAGTACTGGCTATTCAACTTCTATTTACCCCCAAAGACCTGTGGGGGACCTTGCCGTACTGCATATAGAGCCAGCTACTCTTCCTTGCCCGATCTGCTCTCACTTAATCCACTGTTCCCTTCCGGTGCGATTCTTAAACCAGTGCTAAAAAACTCAAGCATACAGTCACATGTGCGTATGCGCACAAAACGGGACCGGACTGAAGCCGATCCTAGCCCTCCTCAAATGCACAACCCCTATAGCCTCAATCTCTAAAAGACTGGCATGTATATTAAATGGACACATAAGGGGAAACTATGTATTTTATCTATACAAGGACAATCCATGTATAGAACACCAGGGACCACTGTGTACTGTATCAATATCTATGGCTGTAATACCATGAATATTGTATGCTGAACCAAGCCAACTAAATCGAAATACCTTATGAAGCATTATTGTGTATACTATAATCTATTAGTACAGAACGTATCCTTGCTGTATATAACCTAATGATGACTAACATAAATCATAAAATTAGTCCACAGATTTTCTTCTTGGGTTCAAAAACAATCTCTGATAAGAACTGTTGAAAGTGTAGATATATGTAGCTCTTGATCAAATCTTCTGATGCAATAAATTCTAAAAAGTAAAGTTCAAAAGGAAAAACATAGTGTACAGTGTGGGTAATGTATTGCTAAGCATTAAAATAAATAAAGTAAAATATATAGAGATGTATACATTATACCTCACAAGGACTGTTGACATTGGAGTAGATGTTCTTATGGTCCTATGGTCTGCTAGGTATTTGCATTTTTCATTGGACTGTTTCCTTTTCCTAAGTGGCACGTGGTCTGGTGGTGGTGAATGGTAAACTTCACATGGAGGTTCCTTGTTTATTAAATGTCGCTCAATGCAGGAACCGGAAGACAACAGACCTGTGTGTATACCAAATTCATTGCTCTATTCAGTTTAAAGGTCTAATTATAGATATGCGAACATCATATTATGAAAGAACTCAGGATGTAATAAATGGAGGAATGGGGAATAAGCCAAATCGAATTTAATGTGAAAAAATGTTTCTAACAACGCATCAGTCAAAAAGAATACTGCAGCAATATACTGTATAACCCACGTAGTAGTCAGATATGAGTATAAACCAAACAGCGTAAAAAAAAGGGGGGAGGGAGGAAAACAGGGAAAGAGAAGGGAAAAAACAGGGGGGGGGGGGACCAGGGGGGCAATGTTTTGGGGGTGTACCCCTTCCTCAGGCCCGTTCTCAGAGGTCACACTGACCAAAGGTACTTCCCTTCGCTCTGTATAGCCAAAATACTCCCTAACACACACAAATACACTACTGTGGATAAAAGTCCTGGTCTGGAGAGTAAGTCCAGCACAATGATAAATGCAATAGTCACGTGACGTGGGAGGTTTAAATGCATAGGGGATACCGGCACCCCATAACGGGGCCTGTATCTTGGGAAATAGGGGGTCGCCGAGGCTGAAATGAATGCGGTTCAGCTCAGGAGACCCCCTGCTCCCGCACACTAGTATTAAAATGAATATTGGAACTGCACGATCGCCTGTAAGGGCCGTGCATGGAGACGCAGCTTCCCCATGCAGCTCTTCCAAGCTGCAGTTTCAACTTTCAGTTGCCGCTCGCCAGGATTACAGCGCGATTGCACTCAGAAAAAAAAAAAAACCAGCCATTCGATGGTGCACTTTTTTTTATCGAACTTTAAAATACTTGGATTTTTTATTAGTGAATACCATTTTTAACAACAT
The DNA here is from genome assembly GCF_040206685.1 of Ascaphus truei. NCBI lineage: Eukaryota > Metazoa > Chordata > Amphibia > Anura > Ascaphidae > Ascaphus > Ascaphus truei. The sequence continues at coordinate 195,484,899 of NC_134484.1, read as the reverse complement.
GTTTTATTGCGCGATAAATCAATGCAGTCATTCGACAATGCACTGATTTTATCACTGTTTAGTGAATAAGCCCCTATATGACTTCCTATTAATATTCTCTGCACACTGTAAAGAATTTCCAGAAAATTCGATGCAGCTAGTGAAAGTCTGATATTCACTGAGAAAGCAAATTTGTGGATATATTTCACACATCTCTATACCTATCATGTTTACAGCTTATTCTTTGTATGTTAAAGTAATGCTTTAAGGCCAGGTCCCCGCTGGCTACTGCAGCGCCCGCTGTGGCGGACGCTGCAGGGATAAAATCCGCCCCACAATGGAGCCAGGCCCACTGCGAGGTGGGGCCGCCGCATTGCGCCGACAGAAACTCCTGCTCTTAATAAAATTGAAATATTCTTTTCAATATAAATCTTATGGTAGTTTTGATGTTTACTATGTTAATGTTTTCATAAACAAGTAGCCCCTCCACCCCCATAGAATAATCCAAATTAAACCAATCTTGGCCTGCGAGTAACCCCCTCTCCTTTGTCTCGTGTGTCATATAAACAACAGCACGTGACCATGTTCTTTGCAAAATACTCTTTCACCTAAAGTCTGGGCTATTTTTTGTGCAGAATCTGAGTTCAGGCACCTTCCGTTTTTTGGATCAACAAGAAACTACATATACTGTAGTGAGTATGAAAGTTCCAGGAATGGGCCTGGAATACTAACTTAGAATGGATACATACTTTTATACAACATTTCTTTATTTTAAGGGGCAATCCCTTCTAGGGCCAACATGTATTAATGGCAGTGACATATTTAAGCAGTTACATTTGGGTGATTAGTGTCTTTTTTTTTTAACCAAAATGTCCCAAGATAGCCCCCATACTTGTCAGCCCATTGTGCATGGGCAAAACGTACTGCGCTTTCGTGCACATTTCCAAGATGGCGGCGCCCGGCAACGGGAGCCGCCGCGGACCTCTGGCGACCCGCTCGCCATCCTGACAGCCCGCAGCTACCACACCCTCCCCAGGCTCCACTGCCGGTCGCAGCCGCAGCGGAAGTAAGGGGACCCCTGCTATATATATATATATATATATATATATATATATATATATATATATATATATATATATATATATATATATATATATATATACACACACACAGTAATTGAAAAAAAAAAAAAAAAGCACTGTCAGTCAGTTCTCTCCAGCAACCAGCTTGCAATCGATGGCATTTACACAGCAGACATCAGATCACAGGCAATTGGAGTTGCCCCGCTGGGTCGGTGCTGTGGCTTCAGCACTGGTGGGTGGAGGCTCCTCCTGGGATCCAACTTCTGCCGACTGGAGGAGGGAGCTGCAAAGTCCCCGAACCGGCTCCTCACCCCCAAGGTGCGTGTGTGTATTATGTAATATAAAAGAGGCCAATCCCTGGTGCAAATTACAATAAACAATACGATATACAATAAAATATAAAAGAAAAACCAGTCACAATAGTCCTTCTTTGAGAACCAGTCCCAGCTGATGACTTCAAACTGTGTTCCCAAATGTTTCAGATTTCTGTAAGATAAAACAGAAGGCAGACCATTGCTCGGTAATCTTCTACAATGTAACTCGCCACACAATAACAATTACAGTACCTACAGTACTTACAACAAGTCTGACAAGGGCAGTTAGTGTGGTATCACAGCTGAGAGCAGGAAGAATCCTCTGATCCCACGTAGTCTGCAATACACGATGTATCATCCATAAATAAATGAAATGTACATAGTGTATTAAAACGAAAACATTTATTTCATGCGCCAGATCAAAATGAAACACTTACATGTCTCTCTGCGTGGTAAAAATTGCCGTCCGCAACATGAGCTCGCAGAGCACAGCATTCAGCAGCTGGGCTTAGCAGTCACACTCCTCTCCCCACTCTTCGCGGCTGCGATTTGATCTGACTCCTCCCCCAATGACGTCACTGTGTTTCCGTATGCTCCTGCTCAGTGCAGACGGATACTACAAGCTCCACCCTACGCGTTTCGTGACTCCAGCCTGTCACTTCCTCAGGGGAAGGGGCATGTATAGGGACAGCTGCTGAACGCTGTGCTCTGCGAGCTCGTGTTGCAGTCGGCAATTTTTACCACGCAGAGACTAGACACATTTTAAGTTTTTCCTTTTGGTCTCGCGCATGAAATAAATGTTTTAGTTGTAATACACTATGTACATTTCATTTATTTATGGATGATTCCTCGTGTATTGCAGACTACGTGGGAGCAGAGGATTCTTCCTACGATCAGCTGTGATAGCACACTAACTGCCCTTGAATGTCAGACTTGTTGTGTTGTAAGTACTGTAGGTAATTATTGTGTGGCGAGCTACATTGTAGAAGATTACCAAGCAATGGTCTGCCTTGTTTTATCTTAAATCTTATCTTATCTGTTTTATCTGAAACATTTGGGAACACTGTTTGGAGTCATCAGCTGGGACTGGTTCTCAAAGAAAGGTTTTTCTAATACATTTTATTGTAGTTTGTATTGTTATTTCCATTTGCGCCAGGTACTGGCCTCTTTTTTATTATCTTATGTAATCAAGTATTTGAGAAGATTTGATATTGTTCTCTAGGCTGCCATTCCCATTAGGAGTTATTCCACTCCTTGTTTGGAAAGTGTTTAAATATATTGTTTTTCACTACTACATTGGGTAGTATCACCTCACAGGTATTTACTTAGGTAGAGCGCTTTTTTGTATGCTTCAGAAGTACTTTTGTTTAGTGTGTGTATTGTGTGTTGGAGTGAGAGGCGGTAGTCTTACCTTCTCTGGCGTGACATCTCTTCCTGCAACGTCACATTGTCATGGCGACCTGATGTCAAATTACTCCGTGATGTCACATGGCAATGCATTGCCATGGCCACGTGATGTCACATGGTGACTCTTGTCATGACAATGCAACGTTGTCAACGCTGCAGGAGGAGGGTCACTCTTCAAGGAATGTCCCGGGCCAGTATGTACCTGCAATCTTCCCCTGCTTCAGGTACTTTCAATATTACTTAGTATCTAGTAGCAAGATAGCATAAGTATAGATGCGCTATAATTGAGTAGCCATGCTAGATGCTATTCCTGCCTTCTAGTGGATGGTTGGGCTGTTAGCCCAACCAGCTGTACTGTAACCAGTACACCTGTAACCTGTAACCAACCAGTAACTAGCTGTTAGCCAGGTCACTCAAAGGCAATATGTACTGCATTTCTGCTGCTGATTGCAGGTATTTTCGCTGCAATATTATGAAATTTGAGCTATCTTTATGACAAATTAAACTCTCTACTCTTTCCCTCCTGTACTGACTACTGCGTTCTACGTGTGATGTCATAAGGTGTGTCCATGGATCATTTCAGCTCTCTCACTCCACCCCACACTTTTTAATTAATTCCTGCGACTCTATGACTAATTATCTTATGTATGTGGACATATTTTTTTTTTTTATCTGTAAAAAATAATAATAAAAGTCAACTCTTATTAGTTGATACAGAGGTTTGCTCCAATGAGCAAACTTCTCACGTCATGGCCTCTCTTTTCATGCCCTACAGTTTTTTGTATTTTTTATAATTTTTTAATCATCTACTGTAATAACCAAAGTGGGGAAAAAAACAGTGTTTGGTAAGAGTGAGTGGGAGAGCATTAAATTGAATTACCTGTAAATGAAAAGCATTGCTAAAAGAACTTGGAAACATGAAGATACATTTAAAGAAGTCCTTAAAACTATTTAACATACCATCACACCCTACCCAGTCATCTTCATACATGGCAGAATGATAAAGAAGCTTCTTCATTGGGTCATGCAGTCTGCTGTGAAATGTGGATAGTTTTACAAATAGCCCGGAAATATCTTCTTCGGTGTCACAGGGACACACTATATTGTGACTTTTGACCAATGATGGTAGTTTGAGTGATGCAGTGTCTGCTCTTCGCATGCCGTCTACTAGATTATGACCTGTAAAAGTTAGACTTGTAAACGTCCTGAGCTTTTTAAAGCAGCAATCTCTCCTAGGGAACTTTTTTTTATTATGTATACATCACTTGAATTGGGGTATCCTGTCGAGCTGAACCATGCTATTTTTAGCTCCAGGGATCACCAGTTCCAGATATACTTACCTGTTTACTTACCGGTGTTTCCTCATGGACATTTAAATGGCCGTCCAATTGGAAGCCGCCACGACATGCTTACGGTGATACTACAGCTTTCTATTGGCCGCAGGGCCCTCAGGATTTGTTGGCCATTTAGATTTTCCTTGAACGGCAGAAAAGCTTGACAACTAAACCGGGGAATATGTCGGAAACTGGAGGCTAACAATAGTATACAGTAATTCAGTTTGGTTTCAAATGATGTAAAAAATTAAAATAAACAATTAAGTAGGCTGGTTTAGGAATGTACATTATATTGAGCACAATTATAAGGGCAACCCAGTTTCCCAGTGAGCAACCATTAGATACAACACCAACATCAATTTACCTTGTACTTCCACTCTCCCCTTCCTTTTTGATTATATGTCCACGGGGAAGTGCTTTCTGTACCTACAGTACAACAGCCTGTTAATATAGTAATTATTTGTGGTCTTTCACATCCCTGCACAGCAGCATCCCTGTTCTGCACTGCAGCATATGTTGAAGCCGCACAAATAATATTAATATTAATAACAACACACAGGCAGTGTCCTCTTTCTACTTACCAAATCTCAATTTTTTTTGTTGCAAGAATACTTGTTTTGATGGGTGAAATAGTTGCCATGCATAATTTTATCCATTCGAAAATTAATCAGATCCACTTGCACAGCATTAACATATTTTAATATATACCGAGGGCCAGATCCACAGTGTTTTATTAACCTTTGCAGAGCCAAGGTCTGGGAGCCCCCGAGTGCGACTGGACCCCCCAGCACTTCGGTGTCATGGGATCACTCCTGAGTCGCTCACATAACGCGACTTGTACCTAGATGCCGGAAACAGAAGTGGAGGGGAACAGGGCTCGTGCCATACCTGTGAGTATATCATAAGGACAAGCTTGTGGTTAACGAAGGGCTCATAACATATCTAAAACAGTAAGGACAATACATATCCACAAAGCTATTAATATGCCAAAACAACAATCATGGTTTATCTCATTTGCATAGGTTTAACGTCACGTTATTGTAGTTCAACGTAGCCTTAGTTTCACATAATGGGACGTTGACTATATCTTGACCTTGTTTCCAACCTGAAACGTGTTTAACTAAAATGAAAAAAGACGGGAGGGAAATAATACTGGAAATAACTCTTGGTTAAATCCTACCTAGCTGTGGTTTTACACCCATCCTGACCCTGTAAAAGTCCTATTTTCAGGCCTGAATGTAAGTAACCCTACGTTTAGGTTTGACTTAACTAACGTTACGTCAAGTCCCTGTGTTAACCATAACCGACTTACGTGCATATACGCTATTAGGAGGAACGCCTTGTCTGCATCTCATTATCACTAATGGCCGTTATAATGAATGCAATAATTTTTCTGGCAGAAAAATGACTTACCGTTACATTATTAGCCTTTGAAGCTGTATTGCTTAATCTGACGTTAACGCCTTTCTCTCCCCTACTCTAAATATTTCAGTGTCTGGAGGTAGCTAACGAGATAATGCTAACAAAACATGCCATTAAGTCTATGCTAATGAGATCAATAATGGCCGTTGTTTTTGTATATAATTAGCTTAGTGATATAGCGTTAACCTCATGGAACATAACGTCTGTTACTGGTTTGGATAACATGACTTTATGAGCCCTGACTTAACGAGCCTCTGTGGATCTGGGCCTCAGGGAGTATGTTTCAAAACCTTGGGAATTTGCTAGAATTATTCCTATTTCCAAATAAATTCATTTAATTTTCCTTCCCTTTAAAAAAAAAAAAAAAAAGATTTTTGTAAGTTGTTGCAATCCTGTTTTTGCACTAATCACACCGCATGATGTGTTTTCAGGAATGTGATAACATTTTTTACCATCCTAACTGAATTGAAGTTGTACTGGCTTAAATAAAAGTTATTTATTACACTTTAAAACTTAGCATGTAACACAGAACCGCTTTATTTCCCAACCTTTTAAAAATGTTCTTGGTTTTAGATATTATGTGACATACAAAGGTAATGTGCTCACAGAGGCCTGGAAAAAGACGGTATGTTAAATAGTAAAGTTCCTTACCAGTTCAGTAATGAGAAGGGAGCTGAAGGACTGTAGTCACAGTGAAGAAATTAGGACCTTAATGACGGTCTTGTTGCTTTTTGAATTTAATCGACTCTGAGCTGGTTCTCTGACTCATAAACATCAATGACACATTTATGTTCCGAAAAGGGAACTGCCGATTGGAGACAGGTCAAGATGATTCCAATTTAGAACATAAATGGCTAGACTCAGATCATCCTATTCTTTTGTCTGCTCTTTCGGATCCATTAAACAGCCATTCATTTACCCAACCTTACAAATGGTACATGGGACTGATGGTGATAAAAATTGATCATGTTCTTAACAGCTTTTTTGTGTTGAACAATCAGGCTGTGTACCAAGCAAGCCTGATAGGTTAAATAACAAACAAAATAATAAAAAATATTGTTGCAATTTTAACTACAGTTGTTTTTCTGCTTTTTACAGTGGCTCGTTCTTCTCCATTTATCATTGAACTCCATATATATATATATGTAGCAGTGTGACGTGCAGGGGTTAACCAGGCTCACTAATAAAGGTCAAGCCCACTTGGTTACCCCTGATCCGTGTTTTGAGGTCCTAGAGTTTCAGCTCTTGGACGCGAGTGTCGTATATGCATTGCTGTGACTGTGTGCAAAATGATGCGACAATAAAGATTTTTTTATGTTTGTTCCTTTCCCAAGGTGATAGGACCAAGAGATTTCTAGGCGGTAAGTTTCAGGGTGGGTTTGTCAGAGAAAGTCTTTACAGAATGTGGCTGTGTATCGGGGGTCCAGAGTTATAGGATACCCCAAAAACCTATCCGGGAATCAAGGAGATTCTCAGGTATGTTAAAGCACCTTGCTCCGGTCAAACTCTAATCCTGGTAACGTTATTGCGGCTCACCACCAGGGTTCCTGCTTCAGCACAAACGGGACAGGTAAATGGGAGATGAGGGGTTAATGTATCCCTGCAACCTACATCGGGTCTCTAATATAAAGGGGGGTTGCCCAGGTAGATGCTCAGCTAAGTTATAAAACTATAAGGGCTAGTATTGTGTGTAAAACATTAAAGTTAGTTTCTATAGTGTGGCCAGGTTAATAGGATGAGGGAGTATATTCATCTTATTCTATCCCTGACACCAGAGAGAGAAACTTCTACAGTTTTACACAAAACATCAGACACATGGAAAAGTATATTTTATTAAAGGTTTACATTAATATGTATATATGCTGTAACCTGTGAATGAACTGTGGGGTAAATATGAAAGTCCCCAAGTTATATATTTTTATTAATATTCTGAGGATAAAAATCCATTTGCATGGGAGACAGAGTGGCTACTCCGCCCTCTAAGCTTCAAAGGCAATCCAGGATATGGAAGTATTAAACCATTTGTTAGCAAGGAGGGGTAAAGGAAGAGCCATCTTGGCATATCACCTGCCCCAGACTTTCGGCATTGAGCCTGCGGGGGGCTTAGAATAGTTAGTGAGCAAGATGGTGATCTGCACACTTGCCCTCTTACTTTTCTGAAGCCAGAGTGAAATTGGTCAGCGATGAAATTCCCACACCAGGTGGTGGAACTGCTTGTCCCAAAGTGTATATGACAGCTAGCCACCATCCCAGAGGTGTGATTCAATGTGTGGTCCAAGATTTCCAAGCTCTGAGTAAGTCATCTAAGATTCTCAGAGGCTAAAGTCTCCAGCAGGAAGAGGCTACTTGAAGGAAAAGCTGCCTGGATTATTCTGCAACTAGGAAAAGTAGCTGTGTTACCCCAGATTCCCAAAGTAAGAGTGTCTTTCTTCTGTATTTTCTGTAATATTGTGTGTCTGCCTACTTAAGTGAATAAATTACAATTTATTTCATCACTCGTTTTGCTCAATGAAATTATCCTGGAAAAAGGGTGTATTTTGCCTGGTCTCCCATGACAAGCAGCAATCCCGCCAATAACACCACTTTTTTTTTTTTTACAGGATGGAAACAAGAGCTGAACCGCTCTATTTTCAAATCGGGGACCACCTGGTTCCCAAGATACTGACCAGCAATAGTACCGGCGTTTACTCCCGAGTTTAAAATATCCCATATTATGTGACCAAAATGATACACCTGCTTCTTATTGACTCGATGTGTGAGATTTAAACTACCATTTTGTTTCCCCTAGGGGAGAGGGAGAGGGGGGGGGGGTGGGAGGCAAAATACTACCTTCACTCATATGTATCTCGGCAACTAGAGGGTCCCTGGAGCTGAAAATAGCACAGGTCAGATCTGCAATAATAATGTATTCTATTACCGCTCACCTGTACTCTACTTGCTCTGTGAATACATAGCAACATTATAATATAGCAATTTTAAGCACAGCACTAGTGATTTATGGATATGATCTTTGGAGTTACAGATGAGTATCATGTGACATAATAAGAAAACAAGTAAGCACTGATTTCTCAGCAGTTGGTAACATATTGAATATTGTTGTGTATATTAACTTTTAAGGAAGAATCCTTATACAGTATGTAGGTTGAAAAATGTATACCACTAAACAGTTTGATTTATCTCCCTTTCACTCAAAGGAAAATATTTCTACCTAGCAAACACTGTTGGGTGAGCTGCACACCTTCCAAGTAGAACTGTCTCAAGGCAACATTATTTCTAATATGTAAGAGCCTTGGGTGTGTGAGAATATGTGATTGGAACACTCAAAGTCATATGTACAACCCTGATGATGCATCTCCTCAGTGAGACCATGGATGATGAAGTTTCAGCTTCTGCAAGTTTCCTTTTTTGTTCTATGCATGAAACAGGCTTCCAAATGGCCAGAGTTTTCTTCATTTCTCCTCGACTTGGCGCATATGGACTCTCATAAGATTCAGCTATCCCACAAGAGACTTTTATAGAAATAAAAATTAAGAAAAAACCTCAGGGAAGATGCTGGTTTAGAGAAGGGTCATCTCGTACCCTAATAAATAGAAGTACTTAACTTTTCAATGGAGTCCTAGAATGAAGAAATTCAAACTGTTAAAGGGAAATTCGTCTCTCTGAAATGTATATAATAGGTGCTTTCTTACAAATCAGAAAGTCAGAATGCAGATTTAGGTCTGTAACTACCACAATAGTTGAGACTCAGAAGTATGTATCTTGAGCCTGGTTCGGAAGCTTTTTCATTACTACAAAAATATTCTGGATTAAAGGTTCTTCTGGATTTAACCAACTCTACTAAATTACCTACGACGTTAATAGTCCACGTACTGAACATGGGAAATAGTATACTGCTATTATGCATAACATGTAAAAAGCCTTACCTTCTTAGTTTAACCTTGACTTACTGTAGTTCTGAATTTACGCATTCTACATATTCATTGCCTAGAGATCTTCTAGCTTAGTCAATGGCTTGATATTCCGGACTTTATTTTTACAGCCAAAACTTTATTTTATTAGGCGACCACAGTTTAATCCACAGCCATGTGTGACATAGCTTTTGTTGTGTAACTTAGCCTAGAGCGCAGTATAATACTTACTTGTCACTCTTTTAATTTGTTTATCTTTATCATTCACCCTTAAGAAAATGTTCTCATACATATTTATACGTTTGAACAAGTCAATACGTTTATTATTCTATCCACAAGGAAGAGTACAGAAAAATAGTACAAAAATGGCGGTGACACACGGCGGTCTCGTGTTTGCTTTGGAATGGCTGTGGGCTGAACAAATCCATTCTATTTTCCCCAATTTTTTTGTAGATTTAAGATTTTTTTCACAGTGCCTTCTATAATGCCCTCTTTCTCCGCAATGAAAACATATTAAACCTTCCGTCCGTGTTCTCCAGTTGTCATAATTACTCCTGTTCTGACCTGTGATGGACATTTGACTATCCCAAGGACTGTTAACCTTTTGAGTGTCATAAAAGGTATTTCTATCATCAACAATTTGTCATATTTTAAGTCTGGGATTATTCTGCAAAAGATGACGTCTAATATCATCAATAAAAAGAGCAGCAATGTCTAATGATTTTCAGAAGCAATTGCTAATGTCAAGGGATCCAGATATTTGAATTGTTTTTAAAAATGATTTAATTATTTTCTCTGGACAAAATTCATCAGGGAAAAAAAGTAATTTGTATGCAGTCTGGAATTTTAACAAACTCAAAAGTATCCTCTGTAATTTTGGTTTTCAGATTTCCTAATACATCAACTGTAATAGCTTGTTCTCCTGTAGTTATTTGTATTAATTGACCAAGTCTGTCAGTGCAAGACCCTTGTATAAAATCACCATTATCTTCTTGAGGCATGCTGAAAGGCATTTTTAACCTTCTACTCGTGAGTTTGCAACCAAAGTTTATAAATCTTATTTTTCTGTTCCTCAATCAAATCAAATCTATCAGTATAGGATTAAAAAATATGTCTGCATTATGAAATGCATCCAGGTGATTATTATACTCTGGTATATCTTTAAAACCTTAATTAGATGATCGTGCATTTTAAATTCAGTGTGGCTGCTTTGTCAAGAAACTTTTTCCTTGTCAGTTCTGTACTGCTAATGTCAGTCACATCTACGTCTGCACTAGAACTTGGAATAAAAGACACACCTTGTGTATCTTTTTTTTTCTTTACCAGCAGCACATGCAAATTTGATATTAGATGTTTCAATTTGTCGTTCTAACTCATGTATGTTTTTTTTTAAATGTTACAATTTGAATATTGGACTGTCTGAACAACTACGTTTTAATACAATTTCTCATCTTTGAAAACCATCAAACACTTAACCATTTTCATGAAATTTCTTAATTTTTTCTTATCTTTGTTCATTTTCTGATTTTCCATATGTACCTGATCCCATAGAGAAAACCACAATTCAGTGTCAGTAGATGTATAAGGTAACACATTTAACATCATATTACTGTCATTTGCATATGAATGAATAAATTCCATTACTTACGTTTTTTTAAAAGTATTTTCTTTCATCGAAAACTCGTGCTCCAAGACTCGAATTGTTCGCCAACAAATGTCGCAACGTTTTCTTTGAAGAAATTCCACACTATTCCATTCAGCGGATACAAATGCTCAAGACAATGCTCCCTGCACGTCCTGCAAAAGGTACCTTAATCCTTGGGAAACTTAACCAGATAAAGGCAACCCCCGAACAGTCCTTCTCCCTCTTGGAGAATCGTGTAACGTGGTTCTCTGTCTCTGATCTGTTAATCAACTGTTGTCAAATCTACAAGAGACTGACACTTCTTTTTCCTTCGGTTCGTTTCAATTGTTTCTCAAATCTTGGATCCAGGACGTATATAGCCCACCCCTTTAATCCAAATGTGATGAAAAAAACTGAATGAAGGCTCGCTCGCCAATGTTAAATGTCCTTAATTACGTCTTTTCCATAGATTTACTCCAGCATAACAGAACAGAATTCAGCATTCTCGTCGTTACACACAAAAACAAAACGTTTATTTTGAAAATAATTACTTACATACAAAAATAGTAAGAATGGTAATGATGTTTCAAATAGATTATGATATTCTTAAGAATCGTTGCACATAGTAGCTTTCTTTCTGTTGGTATTCTCTCCAGATATTAACACGTCTTTCTCGTCTTCATGGTATCATTGGTTAAATGCAACTTGTCTATCACAGCAGTTATCCCAGTTAGGATCTACAGTTGTTAAGCAACTTGAGATCATAGAATGAACTTTTGTTTCAATTCTTATTAGAATAGACTGCACATGTAATGAATCTAGGTCTACAAAAATAACCTTCAAACTAATTCTAGTGTTAAAACACATTTTATCTTTTATACGACAGTATTTCAACAATTGTCGTGTAATCATTCATATGCTTGCATATGCTTCGGCTTCTTTTTAGAAAAAGACAAATTTCTTACACATCCACATTCCTTATTTCCTATCAAGATACTACATGACAATGCTGTGTACTATAATTACTTCTATGCCTTGCAATCAAAATATCAAAATGTTTTTGCTCCTCGGGAGACATGTTTTGTATTTTAGACCCAACCACAACGAAATAAGAAAAGATCTCACAAAAGGTCTAGAATCGTGGTAAAATGAAACAGTTGCAATGCTAATTAGCCTTCACGTGCAAATCTAAACCAATATTATATTACATTTACATTACAACTGGATGCGTATTTTTTTAAAACTGAAATACACTATTGCACATTTTAAATGACCATTTACTAGCTATATGACAAACAGTAATACTAATAAGCATGGTTTGCATATTTGCAATATGCCAAATGCCTCCTCAGAAGCAATTTTTTTTTACGATGAATACAAACAGGTAACTTTTTACACGTGATCATATAGCGTCATAACATTTGTTTTCTTTGAAGATTTCACAGCACTTATTAAGAAAATGAAATGTTTATCTTTTAGCATCTCAACGGTTCACTTTATGCCAGGATTCATCAAGCCACAAGCAGGGTATCGCACGGAGCAAGCAATAACAACTATCGACTTGAATCTCAGCTACCACAGGATCAGAGCGCAATACCCTGCATCACAGCTTGACAAATCTCAGCGGTTTCCTCTACCTAATTACGAACCAAGCAACAAACTGGGTTATGATGTTGAATATTCCAGAATATTCAGCCTTTTTGAGCCCTAAATTTCAAATGCTATATTATAGGTCTATTTATTATGCTGTGAAGCCAACTTTTGCATTACATTTAATCTCCATTCAAGTATATACTGTAGAAGGTAATGCATTAGCTCTGCGGTACCTTTTTAAAGGACTAACATTTTTTTCATGATGCTAACCTCTCATTATAAGGTCATAGATAATAAGCTAACACTTACAGTTGTTTACCCTTTGTTTTGATTAGCTCCCCCCTGCCCCCCCCCCGCCAAACAAAATGTAAAGAACCTTCAAAATTAGCTCATTACCTCTTAAAAGATTGCTAAAGTAAAAATGGGCTAATATGGCTATATTATTATATAGCTCCAGTGAAGCTAAATGCTCATGTCATTTTACATGAATCCTGTAGTGGAGGTCTCTAGCTACTTTGAGCATAGCAGTTTTTAATAAACTGCATGAAAGTTTTTGGCGGTTTATTGGTAATGTAACTGAGAAACACAGCATACAAGACTTTCACAAAGACAGGCATCAATTTGAAAGAGAATTGAAGTGAACTGGTTTTGCAAGATAAAAAGGTATACGTTTAAGCTGGTGGTGACACTACCGTAATCTCGGTTATCTGACCCAAACGGGACAGATACCCTGGCAGATAACTGAAAATGACGGATAATACGGAAAGTATTATCCCACCCTTCTCGCTTACCGGTGGCAGAAGAATAGGACTGCAAACCACAGGAGCAGCACCAGAGGATCATATCAGCGGAGCAATGGAGTTAACTCCATCTTAAAACAGCGGTCGGCAGGAAGAAGACAGGAGAAAACTAATCAGACCGTGTGGGTGGAGCAGAGTGGCATAGAACGGCCGGGGAGGAGCGCGCTGTAACACCGGAAGACGGACACCGGTCAACCTCCAGTGTTACAGCTCGCTCCTCCCCGGCCGTTCTCCTATGCCACTCTGCTCCGCACACAGAGTCTGATGGTCTCCCTGCCTGCTGCTTCCCGTTGTCTTAACGCCAATCCTCCGCTGACATGGTCCTCTTCTCCTGCCGCCAGCTGTCTTCATCTGGTGCCGCTCCTGTGGTTTACAGTACTTTTCTTCTGCCACCGATAAGCAAGAAGGGGGGCAGGGGGGAAATGAAGGATAAAACGGAGTGTCTGTTAACAAAAGTCAGATAACCGAGACTTTACTGTATAATTAAAAAAAAAAAAAAAACTTCTGGCAAACCAGTTCAGTTCTGGGACATGAAAAAGTAGTACTGTGGATCAAGGAGATGGACTAAAAGTAATGAAAAGGGTACCTATAGAGTCACCAAGTATTGAATCATTATATATTGCATTAACATACAATCATCTCTGCTTTAAGAGTAATCAAAAAGTGGAAACAAAGGCATAGTAAGGGGAAGAAATAGTGTTGGTCTAAAAAAGATGCCTTTTGTTAAGCTAGCAGCTGGATTGGTTATCTAATTTAATGGGGCATTGCCTTTTGCCTGATTTTGTTTTAATAAATACAAGAGTTCATTACATTTACACCAATGCAATTACCTAAGCTGCCGATCAATCTGCGAAGATTCTGCTTCCTACTGAACACAATGTAGTTGCCTTTTTAAAACGAGGAAGTGCATGTGGCTTTCTAAACATGGTAGCTATAGCAACCCAGGGAAGTCTAATGTAAATGATTAAAAATTGCATATCTAACAAAAAAAATGTAGTTATCCAATACTACTAATCAAATCTGTATTAGATAATACTATACAGATTTCTGTAAAAACACAGGATTTTTAATCAAATGCTTGAAATCACAGATGAGGTGCCATCTGGGAAAAGTCATGGGACTGGGAGTAGGAGATTGAGGACAGACTGAAAGGGATGTGGAGATAAGGTCAGAGATCTTAACACGCAAGGACTGAGATTTTGATTCTAGATAGGTAGTCAGTGTAGGGACTATCAAACAGGTAACAATCAGACTAGCCTAGCAACAGTATTTTGAACACATTGAAGACATGTGGTATATGTTCAGTCTGTTTTTATGTCAGCTGGGACTAATCTGGATACCAATCTAAACTATGAAACATGCAGCCTTTACAAAGAGCACAGAGCATTTGAAGAATTGCAGTACCGCTTATCTAAAATCAAAAAACAGCTTTTGGAGGGTTTGATTTAGTTGGAAATTACATTATTACATCCCCCTCCCTCTCGGATTCTAAATGAAAATGAGGAGTTGAACTCTGAGGTTTTCTTGTAATTTGATTTTCTCTACCTTTAGTCTATCCAGGCCATCAAGCATACCAATACAAGCACACCAATAAACACAACATGAGAGAAGCAACGTTTAGCAGTCTCTTAAACAAGCCCAACAGTAATAAACAACCTTTCTGTTCCTCTAGATTCACTCAATCTATACAGATAACTGGAAGAAAGTATACACCGCCAACATTTTATTTTTTGTAAGAACAGAGTAAACGAAATTCATATATTTATATATATATTTATTTTACAGGCAAGTCCAGTACAATAGGAAGCAGCAGCTTTAATTGAGGTTGAGGTTGAAGTCTTATTAGCTTCATAGAGTCCAGAAAGCACCAAGGATTCCACATGGTTTAAGCAACTTACCCTACATATGGGGGAGGGGAAAAAAAATCTAGATCAGTAATAATTAATTACAAAACATTGACACAAAATGTTGTAATAAAGTTTGTTTCGTGGAAGTAAATAAACTCAGTGTAAGCACAATTGCATTTTGTTAACTTTCCGTGACGATCGACAGCCATTGAAAGAAGTTCATTGAGCATCATACAAAACCTGCAGCTTTGCAAGTTTAGTTGTTTACAGCTGCATTCCCACTTATCTAACGAATATTACATTCTCTTTAATTCTGACATTTAATTATGAAATCCTCCCTTTTGTCCTCAAGAGTGCTTATACATTGTATGCAACTATTATTTTAGTAAGTGTAAATGCACCCATCAATATTGCCCATTTTACCAAATTTGTTTTTTCTTTCAGAATTTGAAATAGGCGGTGGGGGGGGTTCTCCAGAGGTCAGCCACACTCATTTTGGCTCCAGCTGCCCCTAAACGCCAAGATACTTACCGGCTTAGTTGCAGTGTACTTCTGGGACATTTAAACATAGCTGTTGCGGTTATCCCAAAAAAAGTTGCAATGCCCCCGACCCTCCCTTCCTCCCCCAACATTGCAGCTTCCTGCTAGCCCACGGGATACACTTTTTCATGTATCTTGTAAACCAGTTAGAAAGGGGGGTGGGCCCTGAGATAAACTTCAGCTCCAGAGGACCCCTGCGGCCCCCCTTCAGTCAAGTTCTTTAAAAAAAAAAAAAAAAAAAGTAAGACTATGTGAGTGCTGTTTAAGTTAAAATAATAGAAGCATGGTTGCCCACAACTGTATTTCCTTCCTGTAATAATTGAGACGCCGACTCAAGGCGGTTTCTTATGTCTTATAAATCAAATAATTGGAGTGTTTGCCCAACAATAGATTCTGAAAACACAGGTAATAAAATATTTACTTTAACCTATAGAAGATACAGAATCCCATTATGTTGTGATGAACCAAAGGTTATGTTATTGGTATAATTTTAGTCTAAGTGTGACCACTGAACACATCATCAGGTATGGCTTTTTCTGAATTTTTGTTTTGCCATGTTTTTCCTTTTTCAAAGAAATACTGTGCACCCATAGCTACAGGTGTTTAATAAAGAAAGGAAAAAAAACCAAAACTTGTTGGGGCCAATGTACACTTCTATTCATGTTTATTACCCCTGTTTTGGAACATTCCCAGTGTTCTGTGTGGCATACAGCTATAAAATGTTGTGCATATAGTTGGCTCTATACAAATCAAAATATACACACATTTGTATGGTGAACACCATCTTGAAGCACTGAACACAATTTTGTCAAACCAATGCTTACAGGTCAATTAAGTGGTACTAGGACAGTGCATATTCCCAATAAGGGTTCCACATTTTTATTATGTTGTATTGGTGGTTTAAAAAATCTAGTACTGAATAGTAGGAAAAATAATTCTGTGTGTTTTGAAGATACAGATGAGAAAAAACTGAAACCGTCCTTTTCTAACAAGGGATAATAGATTGTGTATGCTGTCATATTTTGCAGTAATGGAAAGGCACCCAAAATTATAAAAATATTGCTGTAATATATTTGCTCTGGGTATGATTATAAAATGTGCTGTATGCTCTTGCTTATCAAGTGCAAACAGAAATATTAGGCAAGCAATAAGTTATGTATTTGTCTCTCAGACAACAGAAACCTTGGTCTGTCTTCTTCTTTCCATCTTCTTACTCCAGGCTGCATCTAAAACACAAAGAAACAAGTGAACAAGCAACTTTATCCTTTCAGAAATAACTCAAATAACACATTCTGAAGACAAACTGCATTTTTTCACTGGTCTATTTCTTTGGTTTTCATCTCATTAGACGTATTGCAGTGTTGGTACCGTCCAAGCATCAAAAACTTAATTAAATATTCTGTAAATCTTCAGTACTGTGATTTGTGCTCGAAAGCAAGAAAAAAAGAAAAAACTCCCAATCCCGAACAAGAAACAATAGGAAAAAGTTGCCTGCCTATTTGGGAAATTGCCATTTCTCTTGAAAGCACATTACATGATGGTATAAATATAGTTACAATTTAGCTGCCCAATAAGCAGTAGCCAAAAAAACTGCCATCGTAAACTTTCAGCAATTTACACACAGCTTCTGCCCAAAATATTTTCTTTACCCAAGTGTTGCGCACCAAGTGTGATTTAAAAATAGTTTTTTTCTGTAACCGGTAACAGATAAAATAATTCTAGCAAGAGTGGCCTTCTCACAAGCACTGTGGGTAAATGCATTTTGTTTTGTTTTTTTACGGTTTTGCTAAATGCTTATCTACACATGCTGCCAGAAATGACCTTGTGAGGAAGGTGAAGATGGTGTCTCAGCAAACCAGACGTTGCGAGGCCTGTGTCTTGCTTTCCTTTTTTCTTTCAGCACCATCAAGATGAAAAGTAAGAAAACAGCACAAACATTAGTCAACACCACGTCCTTCATAAATATTAACTCTACTTTGAATGTAGGCATGTGCATTGTAAGTCTTTATTTGGTACTTAGAATTTCAAAATTCACTAGGCATGGGTTATTGTGACAACTATTCAAAAAGGTGGCCTAAATCCCCAATAAGAATGATTGGAAAATATCTAATTTCAACCATGTGTGGGACTACCCGATTTCCCCGTTCTGAAGAAAAATAAAAACCATCTCTTAAAAATAGCTACAGATGCCTTGTTCACAAAAGACTTTATTATTATTATCTAATGATGCATATTGAAAACATACAGATATCTGCATGGTTCACTGTACATGCAGAACAATCTTCACTTTACAATAAGTGAGAGTCAACTGTTTATGCAAAAGAACATTTTAAAGACATGTTTAAAGAAAAGCTTCATTTACAAAAGAAATAAAAAGGTAAAGAAGCAATTACCGCTTTTAAAAAGCAGATGCTTTTGTTCAAGAGTGGAGAGTTTATGCCTGTATTGAAAAACAACATGATCACAAGTAATGAAAACAATGAACAAATTAAACACTTTAACCAGTAACTCCAGTCAGTGCTAGAAGGAACTTAATTTTAAAGTATTTAGCAATACAAATGCAACCCCCCCTCTGGCACTGACAGGAGTTACACACAAATACATTTTCAATACATACAAAGTTTTAAAAAAAAATCATTTTTCAACTCTTTAAACACGAGAACTTTCATAATTTGACCCCAACTTGAATTTTAAACGTAACCTTTGCAGAAAGAACTGGTTTCTATGTTACAGCGAACTATTTTATAACTGGGTACAATATGAAGCAAGTCGATTAAAAAAAAAAAAAAACTCTTTAAGAAACAGTACACTGAAGGCGCTCCTTCCATCAAGTGCGCACACTCCATGTTAACGCAATGGAGAGAGATTGTGGATTGAAACTGCCAGATATTGCAAATGTCAAAATTAAAACATATTAAAAAAAAACAACCAAAAAAAAAACAACCAAAAAAAACCAGTAAGTCACTTGTGAAACATGCAGGGTCAAAGAACACTGCCACAATTAACTACCAAATTCTCATTTGTCAGTTGACAAAAGAAAAGAAAAAAATACATATATATACACACACACAAATGTCTTAAAATACCAATGATGTTGATGGTTTAGCTTACCTTCAGTGTACTGAAAGTTGTACACAACCTGCTTTAAAAGAGGAGACCATCCCTGCAGGCAGGCTCAAGAAGGAATAGGCCCCCCTTCGGCACTGACTACACCAAGGGCATGCTGCTGAGGCCTGCGCACACAACCTAGGAAAACGTGAATATAAACAGCATTTATGCTGGTCATGTTTTCTCTTGAGACAAAAAAAAATAAAAATTATATGAGCCATGACTGCTAAAAATAAAATATTAACATCCAAGCATTACATCGTAACTGTTTTCCCAAACAATTTTCAAAGCCAACAGCATTAGTGCTGGGGGTTTTTTTTTTGTTTTTTTTCGCAGTTCTGCCAATTTAAAATCACTCCTACTGTGGAAAAGTTGCACATAAAGTCGCAAAAAGTTTTGCTCAGACAACTCTTTGAAAAATGAAGAAAAAAAACAAAACCTTGTGTTAATTCAAACATGTTATGCTTCCTCAACTTTGCAGGGGAAATATTTATATGTTTATATACATTAACAAGCTGCTGTGAAAGGTCTTCAGTCCTGGTGTGTGAACTATTCAAACCATTTGCCAGATTTAGATCTTTTCCTGAATGAACGGGTGCTGAAGAGCTTGATTGATGCTTATTCGTTTGGCTGGATCTAACATTAAAATCTGGTCCAACAAGTCTTTGAGCTGGTGCACTTTTTTACGCTGGTCTTCTGGAAGTCGCTGGCACCCAACTAAATCAGCCAACAGGTCCTTTGTTGGGTTAATAGTGCTCATTACAGTAACTTTCTCCTACAAGGATACAGAAGAACAAAAATGCACTCACTGGCATATTATTTTAAAAAAATGATACAACGCAAGGGTATATTTTCCTTTCTGCTTTTGAAACATTCATTTATCGGTCACCCAAACTATCAAGGAATCATTACTAACAGTAACAATGTTCTTACTTTTCCTAACACTCATCATTTCAGCTGATATAATGTCCTAGGAACACAAAAGCTCCATAAAACCCATTATTGACCTTTGGAGGGAGTAGCACAAAACAAGAAAACCATACGAGAAGTATGAGAAGAC
Organism: Ascaphus truei; assembly: GCF_040206685.1. NCBI lineage: Eukaryota > Metazoa > Chordata > Amphibia > Anura > Ascaphidae > Ascaphus > Ascaphus truei. Next base: position 195,464,881 of record NC_134484.1, on the reverse strand, counting down.
ATACCCTTTCTGTTACTTTATCGACTTCAATGTACATGAAATTGAGATTTGCATCAAAGTGTTGATCCTTAAACACACCTTTTCGAATCATCTGGAAAAAAAAAAAAAAACAATATAAATGTCGCATGAATCATGTTAAGTGATCTTCAAAATCGTATGCGTGGAAGAATTAATGGGAAGGCGGGGAGCAGACAAAACTGTCAAATTTCCCTTACTCTTCAAGTATCAGTCAGGAGACCGTGTAAAATGTTAATGTATATGAAGACTGATCACATGATCTTAAAATAGTGAAATGCAGAATGAATAAAAGCAACAACAAAAACTTATGCACTGTTTCAGAGCTGTGTTTGGCATGGTCTGGACATTTCTTTGGGGCCTTTGAATAGGGGTGTTTGTATAAATCAAGTGTTTTCTTTACCCCTAGAGCCCTTTGTCCTCAGAGGGCATCTCTGGCCAGACCTCTCGTTGAATACACAGTGACACCACACAAAAGGGAGTAGCCAGAGAAAGTCAAACTACTGGTGAATTGGTACGCTCACAATGTTGACAAAAGTATTGTTTTCAATATAGATAATAAAAAAATTTTTAAGTAACAATCGACAAGATGTAATTACTTAAACATGTCACTGCTATTAGTACACTTGTCATATGACTGATTGTTTCTTTAATAACCCAACATATGAGAGGACTACGGAAGAAAAAAAAAAAAAAGGAGAATCAGATAATGTTTACCATAAGATTATATGTAGGGGAGTCTAGCAAATATTAGCTTACCTTATTTGGCATTTTTCCTTTTAGATCCATGGCTAGTTTTAACATGTGATTGTTGGTTTTGCCAGGAAACAAGATCTTTCCATTATACAGTTCATATAAGGTGCACCCCACTGACCACATGTCAATTCCATAGTCATAAACTTTTCCAATGACTGAAACAGAATGAGAACAAATATTAGTTTTCTCCCCACAGTAAGAAATCAGTTTACAAAAAAACACACAGAAATTAGGGTACAAAAAAAATACTTAAAAGGAATCTCAAATTTCAGTTAAATGAATGTGACAGGTATTAGGCAAGCTAAGATTTAAGGAGTATGTTACAAATTCAAATGAGAGACCAGTTAAATACACAATACTGTATTAACTTTTTGACTGCTAGAGGGGCCGGCATACCTTTACTATGTAGTGACAATGTAGTGCCAGATATGCACAGTACAGCCATCCTCACGTGAGGATTTGTGTGTCCAATTTACAAATCCTCCCACACCAGTTACATGTTCGATTCCTAGTACTGTATACAAAATGACAACTGAAAAACTTACTGATTTCAGGAGCTCGATAGAACCTACTGACAAGATATGGTGTAATGTCATTATCTGCTACATGTGATGCTGATCCAAAGTCGCAAAGCTTAAGAATAGTTTTGGATTCATTTACCTAAGAAAGAAATGTCAAATTAGTTCTGAAACATTTTACATTACACAGCACATCCAATGCCTATTTTGCAGAAGATACTACATAACTACACCCCCCTTGACTGCTTGTGGTAAAGGGAATACATGTAGTTGTCTTGATGGAATATGTAGAACACTTGGCAATACATACTGGACATGCCAAACAATTAAGGTGGACAGTCATGTTATACTTTCTGTACATGATTTAATACTATGTAATGCATAATAAGTTTAGTAGATCCCCAACCTGAAATTCTAACGCCAAAATCAAAAAACAGTCACCCCATATATTCCACTTCAATATTTCTCCAAAACAGAAAAATACTAAAAGATTTCACAATCAAATGCCAACAAAATGTGAAAATAAAAACACATTAAAATAAATAAATTAATTAATTAATTTAAAAAGGGGGCACAAATGTAAGTTTTTTTTTCTTCTGCTCTATCAACATCAGTTTAATCACAAAACATCTCATATGAGCAACAAACAAAATGTATAATAGTAAATAATGTACATAGCACCAACATCAAATGTAGGTAGTTTAGGAAAGCACAGGATTTAAGGTTCACAATTTGATTCTTTCACCTTAACATTTTCAGTGCACTATTGACGTACCAGATACATAACGGGCAAATGGACTTTTTTTGGTTAAACATTGTATTTCATTAATTTTTCTAAGGTAAAGGAATACCGAAATTAAAAGCAGAGAGAGTGGGTGGGGAGTTAAGGTTTCAGAAATACAACAGGGTTAGGGGGAGGGTTCTGATTTTTACTTATAATACAAACTTTAATATACTTTTTAAATACACTTACAGAATAAGTAGAAAAATGGAAAACATTACACGAAGCATCAAAGTCCATTTAGGTCCATTTTCCTGTCTATAGACCTAGGTTGTTGGCAAGGGAGAAACCCAGTCTTTACGTGATTTATAAGAAAAATATTTTGCAGGGATACTGGTTTAAAGAATCGGTTATAGCAAATGTTAATTTTAAATGTCAGATGAATGGGATCGGTCAGAACGATCCAAACGGAGCTCCCTCTACTTCAGTTTCTTGTATCTGGGGGCTGGTTGCATCAAGTGATTGATCCAGAAGCAAATCACTTGACACAGAAGTGCCATGGGTCAGGTGGCACCCGAGTGGGAAGAAGGGGTCCTTGGAGCTGAACCACGTGCATTTCAGCACCGGAAGCCCCTGGCTTCCGAGATACATACTTGCAACAATATCCCACCTCATGTGGGTCAATATATGAGGTCGCAACGGATGACGTGGGAGAATTAAAGCGCCATTGTTTCCCTTGGAGGAGACAGTACTGTACAGGTATGTATCGCGGGAATCATGTTGGATGGGGGAATTGCCCCTTTACTGTGTATTAATCTCCAGAAGTGTCTAGACAAACAGAATACAGAAAGAAAGAAATGTCTTCCATTCCTCCTCCATGCTCCTGAACACAAATACACCACATTACTGACTGGCTGATCTTAACAGATACTACCCTGCCCATCTAATCCTAATGACTGGGACTTCCATATCCAACTGACTGCACACTACTCCCCTACCCACTGAGTGACATATGCAGACTCCAGCACGCAAAGTTACCAAGTAATAGTTACTACCATGCTAGATCAATTGTAAGTTATGCAAACACAGGAGTAAGGTGCAACTGGAGCGTTCTTACCAGAATGTTGTCAGGTTTAATATCTGCATGAAGGATATTACATCTTTTCAGAAGTTTTATTGCCAGGAACAGCTGCTGGCTGTACGACCTCACTGCTTTAATATGTAGGCCAACATCTTTCCCATATTTCTTCAACACTTCTCGCAAATTCATGCTTTGGAAACAAAGAGAAAAGAATCAATAACTAAAAATACATAAAAATATTTTACCATGTTATGTATTCTTTTCACAATACTATGCTACCATTTGTACGTCTACTTGTCACTGGTAATAAAACTATAGTTAGGTCTTTTCTGTCAGCTTCAATTAACCAACATAACAATAAATACATTTAAAAAAAAGACTAATCTCATTTACCTGAGAGGCTCAAACACCAGACACAAGTGCTGCTTGTGATAAAAGTGTCTGAACAACCGTAGACAGTGAAACTTGTCATCGGGATCAGCATCATTCAGCTTCTTCAAAAACTCCAGTTCTTTTAAGCCAGTTTTTTGCCTATGGATGAAGACCTTATTAGCAGCTATTCTTATGTCAGTAATTTCCTCCTTTGGAGAATCATTCATGCAAGTACCTTCTTGGAGTATATTCTAATGACTGCTTTTCCCTCCACTCCGATAACTGCAAATTTGTAACCTCTGCTGAATTGTTTTTATAAGCCCCTAGGTTTGCCTCTAATCAAAGCCGATATGGATAGTCCATATTTGTTATTGTGCTTTTTGCAAGTTCGGCTCCTGGGCATAAACTTGCGGTGCTATTAAACACATCTTGAACCATGAAAATAAAGTAATTATTTTTGGTGTCTTTTGTAAATATAATCTTATACTCATTGGGGTTTTGCTTTATTAGTCTGGCTATTGATGGCAACATAATTAGCTTACACAAACAATAACAGCGAATTAAACATTTCTAAATACAAGTGTTTACAAATTGTTAGCGCCAAAGAAATTAGGTGAAAATCATAAAAACGATCCAAAGCAGCTGATTTGTATGAAGGCATGAAAAATTTGAAACAACTTTTACTTGTCTGGTTTTTGTAAAGGTAGTTACATAACATTTAACCTACTACATATGCCATTTGACATTAGATCACTTTAGTCTTAGGGGGGCCAGACCCTTTAAATTGAAGATAGCCAAGGACTAAGACTTACATTAGCTCATTGTTTCTGATGATTTTGACAGCAACTTCTTGATTTGCTCTAGCCATATCTCGAGCACGTACAACATTACTGAAGACTCCCTGGCCCGTGTATCCATACACATTGTAACGTTTCTCCAATATTTCACCTATATTTACACCTAAAAAAGAAAAAAACTTTACGGTAAACCCCAAATTAGAGGGAGAGTACAACATATCAATGACACTATTAAGATGTTGGAAGTTAATGGAGAAACAGCAGTGGTAGGTTACCAGAAACAATAGCCTTAGCAACAAAGTAGGATAAAAAGTCAGAAAGACAAATGCAGCGAAAGTCAGAAAGCCGTCTTAAAATGAGACCTCTGCTTCTAAAATCTCAAACTGCTGAAAGATATTATTCAATATAAACAATTCCAAAAAAAGGGAGGGGGTAGTAAAACTGAATGGGGCGCGCTGTTGCTGGTTGCGATTAAATGTTATGCCTTTTCCATCCCTGAGCTAGGTGTTGGTAGATAAAGTGTCTCTGCATACAAATCAGAAGCTGAAATAAAGTACACCAAAAACCCTGCGCTGAATGAAACATTAGCTAAAAAATACAGAGCAAACAAATATTCAAATAAACACAGAGAAAATGCTTACGGTAATAGCCTTCAGCATCTGTCCAGTTATCCCTCAGGTTAGGGTTTTCCTTGAAGTCTTTTCCAATGCCAGCAGCTCTGAAACGAGCACTCTGAAATAGAACGCGAAGAACGTTAATGTTCCGAATATCATTTCAAAGCTAAATCTAACACACCAACACACACGAGGTAGGGATGGTCAACATGATATGGACAAGCACAGTTGCTGAAGTCCTTAAGGACCTGGTTCAAAAATGGTGACTGTGATTTCTCACTAGTGCAAATTATAGCAAATCGACTTTACAGTCCTCTAATGTTACGAAGAAGCCGGACTGCATTGTTACGTAATTATGGCACTAATGTTTTCCCTACAAATGAAAACACCAACATTAGATCATGTAATGACACGTTTTACGATCGGTCTGGAATTTATACAAAACAAATTATTTACACCGTGCACACCTTTAAAAATAAATAAATTAGACATGCCATACTTAGTTACACAACTCAATATCTAGTGCCTAATGAACTCGGCAAACTTTGTGATCTCAAAATCATATCCATAATAGATCACTGTTAAACAATGTCAGTACGAAAAATACCTACATCAAAGTACGCTGCAAACATATCATCAGACTCGGTGAACATGTCAGGCGCCAATATTTTCTTCTGTGCTGCCCCTTAAAAAAGAAAATATAATAAAAAGTTATAATTTGGGTATGCACCATCAGTAGAGCAAGTTACCAAAAGCCCCATGCTTCGGAATCTGTCATCATCCCCTGCATGGTAACAACACTTAGCAGCTTAGGTAGACAAGTCTACCTGTGCACGTATCTATTTGGTAGCTAAGTGCCTCTTACCGTTATTCTGTTCAGTCATAAGGTTTTGTTTGGCTTTAACAGAGGCCTCAAATGTGTCAATGTTTTCCCTCTCGTATTCCTTAACGAATGCAGCAACACGCTCAAGAACATCATCTGGAGAGGGCGACCGGCTTCGTGCGCTGCTCTGAGGACTACTTGGCTCGGAGGGCACTGACAAATTGCTATCTTCATTTGCATACTTGTATTTCTGCAGGAAGTTACACAGTGATTACATTGTACAGGGAACAAAACATTTTCTTTAACATTTGAGCCAGAAACATTGGTGGCCTTAAAAAGCACCCCCTCACCCCCCCCCCCCCCCCCCCCCAATCCTGTTCAGTCTTTAAATAAGCATTTCCTATGACAACCAGGTTCAAAAGGCTTATACTTGCATTCAGGTGTAGCAGACTTCATTGCTCCAGCAAATAATGCGACATATCGCGTTTTAAGACAGAGAATTAAGGTTTCCATAGGAATCAAAAGCAGTTATAATGCAGAATATGCCACCATAATGCGCCACCTGAAGAAATAACCTTTGCTACATCCGTATTTATACTTTTTATCTGCTTTAGTGAAAGTCTATTTATTTATTAGAAGTCTTTATTTCTGCAAAAATGATGGATCACTTTAAAAAGCAGATTTGCAGTGAACAGTAAATACATTTCTGCCACAGTTAATTTTTTCCGCTTCAGTCATAAAATATGCCAGCCCTCCACATGGACTTTACAAACCAAGTGAAGGAGCCTGCCTTTTTTTCCCACTGAGGCCGGATAACTTTGTTTAATTCCTGTTCTTCTGTGGACCACCTCCATTATCATCGAGTTTCCTTCATATACTTGTTTATTATATATTCAAACTAAGTACAATGTAAATGCCTAAATAGCACATAGACAATACTGTTCAACACTGCTACTAGCCATTGGTATTAGCAGACGTGTGGTGTGCAATATGTTTTTAGTTTTCTTTCAGCCCAGTAGCCCTCTGGCAAGTAATCAGATGTATCCAAAATGAGGTGGCAGGGTAAGGATAAGTCCAGTGCATAGAAACAGCACACGGACTGTATGCCGCGGTCTCTCCTGCTTCTAGAACCTCCCATCAAAAATAATTGGACATTGAAAACAGTTGCTTAAAATACACACCTGTACAATTTCTAGTCTCTGTTGTCTCCTATACTCTATAAGAGCCTCTTCATCTTCTTCTTCCACATCAAAGTCTTCAAGACTAAATAAGCAAACTTAGCATCAGAAGCAGAACAATGTCCTACAGATTCCAGATCTAAAAAAATATACACATTCTAAAAGGATACCTTACACTAAATGTTTTTAATGTTTTGATTACCTTGACAAAATCAGCATATGTTCCTATTGTGTTCTACTGCACACTGTAGCTCGACCAGAAAATATTACTAAGAAAGGTGTTTGCGTTATTGATTAGTGAAGACAGTTCCTAAAACTGAACTAAAGGCTAGAGCCTGAAACCACTCTTTCAATAAAAAGGTATTCACTGGCAAATAATTTATTGGGTTCCTTAAAAGAACTTTGAACTTTTGGCTGGCTAAAATCTTACAAACAAAAAAATGGTAGGGCAACTACAATCGTTCTCCAAAACATTAAACAGTGTGTGGTAAAATAATTGGTCACTAACAAATTGTAGTATCACAAACTGAATAATTGAAATGTGCCTGCTCAGCAAGTTAACCATATAATGAAGGTCGTTTTTAAAGAAGTACATCTTTTCTGGAAGAGCTTTTGTTCTTTTGAAAATCATAAGATTGCTTCCTTACTTGTCATCAGAAGATTCTTGCTCAATTTTCATCCCCTCGGAAAGGCTGCCTTTAAATTTGTCCTCTTTATCTCTGCTCCGGCTCCTCCTCCTGCGACCACGTCCTCCCCGTGAATATGACCTCCTCCTCAGACGAGATCGACTTCTTCGATTTCTGTCTCTGTTGAAAAACAAACCATTCCGATTCACCTACAAAGTTATGAAGTATTTAAAATACCCTTCTGCATGAAACGAAGGGGTCTGCAACAGGGCTCGTAATGCGTCACATTTTTCATAATTTGAAAGCATTTGTGTAATGATATGGGGTGGAAAAATCCCAGGCACGTGGGCTACAAATCCACTACTGGCGCATGTGGTTATGGCTGCTGCTTGTCATGTGATCTCTCTTCTCTGCAGTGGCTTCTGGGAGTTGTAGTACTGCTCTCTTTCAATGGTATAGAATTGACAGATAGGTGAACTACAAGTGTCAGAATGCCATGAAATCACCCAGGGATCAGCCAATCGGTGCAGAGCAGTGCACACCGTTTCCTCCCACACATAGAAGCAGCAAAGTATGATCTGATCTGCTTTGTTAGAAGTCACATTGCAAGACTAACATACAGCAGCTATGGTAAGTTTGCAGTCAGATCCCAGTCTCATATATAGATATAGCAAAGAGAAAAAAAAAAAAAAAACACGTGTATATGTATATATGCAAGAATGTAATACTTACATATGACAATACTGTGCAAACCAAAATGTAAGCTCCTTTCTTGATATAACACACACACATTTTACCAGTCATGAAACCATTAACTTACAGGGATTGGTAATTGTGGTGCAGTTTTATCATTTAATATTAAATTATACAAATTGGAAAGACATATAGGAAAAGATAGTGGAGTGTGTGATGTATCATCTATATATATTATCTATCTCTATCTATCTATCCATCTATATATATATATATATATATATATATATATATATATATATATATATATATATATATATATATATATATATACACACAGTTGTGTGAAAAAGAAAGTACACCCTCTGAATTCCATGGTTTTACATATCAAGACATAACAATCATCTGTTCCTTAGCAGGTCTTAAAATGAGGCAAATACAACCTCAGATAAACAACAACACATGACATATTACACTGTGTCATGATTTATTTAACAAAAATAAAGCCAAAATGGAGAAGCCTTGTGTGAAAAACTAAGTACACCTTATGATTCAATAGCTTGTAGAACCACCTTTAGCAGCAATAACTTGAAGTAATCGTTTTCTGTATGACTTTATCAGTCTCTCACATCGTTGTGGAGGAATTTTGGCCCACTCTTCTTTACAACGCTGCTTCAGTTCATTGAGGTTTGTGGGCATTTGTTTATGCACAGCTCTCTTAAGGTCCAGCCACAGCATTTCAATCGGGTTGAGGTCTGGACTTTGACTGGGCCATTGCAAACACCTTGATTATTTTCTTTTTCAGCCATTCTGTTGTAGATTTGCTGGTGTGCTTGGGATCATTGTACTGTTGCATGACCCAATTTCAGCCAAGCTTTAGCTGTCGGACAGATGGCCTCACATTTGACTTTAGAATACTTTGGTATACAGAGGAGTTCATGGTCGATTCAATGACTGCAAGTTTCCCAGGTCCTGTGGCTGCAAAAACAAGCCCAAATCATCACCCCTCCACCACCGTGCTTGACAGTTGGTATGAGGTGTTTGTGCTGATATGCGGTGTTTGGTTTTCGCCAAACATGGCGCTGTGCATTATGGCCAAACATCTCCACTTTGGTCTCGTGTGTCCAAAGGACATTGTTCCAGAAGTCTTGTTGTTTGTTCAGATGCAACTTTGCAAACCTAAGCTGTGCTGCCATGTTCTTTTAAGAAAAGAGGCTTTCTCTAGGCAACCCTTCCAAACAAACCATACTTGTTCAATCTTTTTCTAATTGTACGGTCATTAACTTTAACATTTAACATGCTAACTGAGGCCTGTAGAGTCTGAGATGTAACTCTTGTGTATTTTGCAATTTCTCTGAGCATTGCACGGTCTGACCTTGGGGTGAATTTTCTGGGACGTCCACTCCTGGGAAGATTGGCAACTGTCTTGAATGTTTTCCACTTTTGAATAATCTTTCTCAATGTAGAATGATGGACTTTAAATGGTTTAGAAATGGCCTTATAACCCTTCCCAGATTTATAGGCAGCAGCAATTGCTTCTCTAAGATCATTGCTGATGTCTTTCCTCCTTAGCATACCTGAATGCTCCAGACCAGCAAACTGCTAAAACTTCGGCTTTTAAAGAGGTGGTCACACTTGCTGATGATCTATTAATCAAGGGTATTTGATTAGAAGCACCTGTCTGCTACTTAGCATCTTAATTAATATGGAAGCAGTAAGGGTGTACTTCGTTTATCTCCATTTTGGCTTTATTTTTGTTAAATAAATCATGACACGGTGTAATATGTCATGTGTTGCTGTTCATCGGAGGTTGTATTTACCTAATTTTTAGACCTGCTAAGGAACAGATGATTGCTATTATGTCTTGATATGTAAAACTATGGAATTCAAAGAGGGTGTACTTTCTTTTACACGAGTGTGTGTGTGTGTGTGTGTGTGTGTGTGTATATATATATTTATATATACACACACACACACACACACACACACATATATATACACACACATATACACACACACAAAAGCCTTTTTCCCTTCAAATTTTGTCTCCTAAAAATTTAGTTTGGCTTGTGTTTTATATTTTTGTCCACCCCATATGATTTATTTTCCGTACCGCCTGTTAAGAGATCTGCTTCTCCTCCTAGGGGATCTGCTCCGTCTAAGTGGTGATCGGGACCTTCTTCGAATGGGAGACCTGCTTGGTCGTCTTCTGGAAGGGGACCATCGAGGAGGACTGGCATCTTTTGCTCGATCGTGTCTTGCGAGAACAAGATCGTCTCTAGGTCGTGTTCTACATGGAAAAAATAAAATCACAAACTATGGGGTAAATGATCCAGTCTAATGTTAAAAAAAAAAAAAAAGCTTTTTCTGACATTATTTTAGGTTATCATAAAATGTCTTCCTAAGCATCTAGTGACATCATGTATAGTGTCTACTTGCAGCACTGACATTTGGCCTTGACAGTTTGACAAACCCCAAAAATCCTATCGCATCTTCTCCATCATTATTATAACTTATTGGCTACATTACTTTCCTAACTTTCTGAATCCTGTTAGAATATTACTTTCCCAAAGACGGCTACCTTTTTTTTTTTTTTTTAACTCACAGCTGATTATTTTTTTAATTTCATATTTCTTTCAATACCCGTTCTTTCAAGGATTGACAATCAACTGCTTCTATTGTGCACCACTTCCTTCGTTCTCAACTGATACCATCCTTTAAACCAGTTTCTCAACTAGGGTTCCGTGGAAGCCTAGAGTGCTCCGACCCACTGCCAAGGCTGCTGCTGAAACATCCCGCACTGCCTGGAGATGTAAAGGCTACTGTCTGCCAGGCACAGATGAGGTGTCTTCATCTCTAGACAGTGGGGTATGTGCCCGTTAAGCAGCTCACATGTTTTAGGTGTGTGGGTAGATGGGACAGAAGAGGAAGGAGTGGAGCGAGTGCCTTGCGTGGGGTTGTGGGGTTGACGCCTTTACTTATTGCAGTCTTTATGTGGAAGTCCCTGCGGTGCACTGCGGTGCACTGCGGTGCACTTGGGCACGCTCACCCAAGCTTGGCGCTTGAGCAGACAAAAAAGATGTTGGTGACGTCACCGCTCTCAAGCATGAGCGCGGTCAGCACCAATGGGGACGCAGCCTTACAAAGAGGACGAGTGTGCTGTGCGAGAAAGGAGAAATGCTGAGGGTGCACCGAGCAAAAGGATGAGTATCAGGTGTCAGGCTGAATGTGGAGTGTGCGAAAAGAGTGTTATTAAACTGGCGCTCCATACAAAAAAGTGCAATTCATATATATGAAAAAAATGTTCTGTGACATCAAATCATTCTACGGTGCAATACCGAATAGTGCAACAAACAGTGGTGTGAAAAAATAAAGATACTTTGTTAAGTGCTGCTCAAACCCTTTACAGGATTGCTGCTTCAATCCTCACCAGTATTGTAGTCCAAGTGGTGGGGAGCACAAATATGCGAATAAAAATGAAAACACAAAATAGTAAGAGTTCTATATAACCTATAAATTGTGAGTACACAATCTGTTCTTTTAAAGCATATCCACCAGTGGCAACAACGTATCCGGTACATCTAGGTATGTGGTAACATGGTGTCAGAATATATCAGGCACATAAGTAGTGATCAGTCAGCGCAGGCGCCGTCCGAGACTCTCGACGTTCATCCCGCCACCCCCCCCCCCCGCTTGCGTCCACAGCTCTCTGCGCCTCTTCACTCAATCTCATTAGTTATTGGCTGGCTTCCGCACCTCCTGGTTGGAATAACCGGATGCCGATTCGGGGAAGCAGCAGCGCGAATTGGCATCCGGGTAATTCAGCCAGGAGGTGCGGAAGCCAGCCAATAACGAGTGAGATCGAGAGGGGAGATGCGGAGAGCTGTGGATGTGAGCGGGGGGTGAACGTTGAGAGTCCCGGACGGCGCCTACGCCGACTCTGATCTGACCACTACTTATGTGCCTTATATATTCTGACACCATGTTACCACACACCTAGATGTACCGGATATGTTGTTGACACTGATGGATAGGCTTTAAAAGAAATGAGATTGTGAGTACACTATCTATAGGTTACACAGAACTCTGTTTGAATAGACATATTGCACTATTTTGTGTTTTCGTTATTCATATATTTGCGCTCCCCACCACTTGTACTACAATACTGAATGTGGAGTGCGTAAGAAGAGAGTGGGTGAGTGGAGTTTGGTAGATGCGCGCATCAAATGTAGGGCGAATGTGTTGGGTACGCAAGGAAGGAATGAGGTTTGAATAGCAGGGGTGGGTGCCTCGAAATGTGAAAAATCCTTCAGCTGTGTTCCTGCTCAAGAGGTTAAGAACCACTGCTTAAACTTTATTCACTTGCTTCCTATCTCCCCAGTTTTAAAAATGATATTCAAGAGGGAAAAATATTCACGACTGATAAATAACTATCACTTTGTGAAGAAAATACACTTCTAAAACTTAAAGAAAAGGGATGTCACAAGACAAATTGTATTTTTGTAGGTGTTTCACTTTAAAAAAAATAAACTGTGAAGAGATCAGGAAACAAGTGCTTCATCGTGATGGTTCCTTACAATAACTCCATGTCACTGTGTTATTACCTGGGAGAAGATAGTCTCCTCCTCTCTGGCTCTCTTCTTTTCCGCTCTAGCGATTTGCTCTTCGCTCTCCGAGTCGGGGACTGTGCTCGGGGAGGAGATTTCATTTGTTTAGATTTGTGATCGTGAAGAAGTGGGGATTTGCTATGTCGCAAAGTCCGATCGCGCAGTTTCGGTGTCGGGCTCCTAGCCTTGGGGCTGCGGGCTGGCCGGCGACCCGGGGAACGGTTTTCTTTTCCAGAAGATACATCTTTTGAAGGCGATTTAAGAGGCTTCCTATCTTTCTCGGCATCAGATCGCCTAGATTTTCTTTCTTTAGACTTCGACCTCGTCTCTTTGGATATGCTTTGTTGTATTATCGGGGATATAGACTTTTTGCTTCGATCTCTGCTTCTGCTTTCGCTGGCTGCGGGGGATTTCTTCCTGTCTTTTGATTTCACCCTTTCATCTAGGGGTGACTTTGACTTTCTGTTCTTTTCTAGAGATTGCCGTCGAAGTGCTGGAGACCTCTTCATCTGATCTTGAGATTTGCTTCTTTTTGCTGGGCTTTTGGATTTCCTTCGCTCCTTGGACTTGCTCCTAGGAACTTTCTCTTTAGCGGTTTCTGAGTTGGCTTTGGGTTTTTTCTTGTCTGATTTATGCCGTGTCTTCTCTTTGGATTTACTCCTCTTGGAAATTGTTCTGGAGGCAAGCTCCTGCTTCCCCTTCGCATTTGATTTGGAAGATGTTCTTTTGCCGTTCCGAACTTTTTCATTTATCTCCCCTTCCTCCTCAGATCCAGAGTTGTATCCCTGCAATATTAGGCCCATGCCAGAATGGACTTTGCCTTCCATCAACTCATTGTCAAGCTCTGCTTTAATCAAAGCTCTTTGCTTCTCCAAGTCTTCCAGCAGAGCAAAGTCATCGAGTTTTGCCCTCTTTGAAGGTGAAATGTCATCCTTGCCAATGTCCCCAATCTCTTTCCGTTTATGCTTCTTGTGTTTGTGTTTATGTTTGTGTTTTTTGTCTTTGTCCTTGTCCTCTTCAGAAGAGTGTTTGTGTTTCTTGTGCTTGTTTCGATGCTTATGCTTCTTCTTCTTGTGTTTGCTGTGCTTGTTCTGGGTTTGGGTTTGGTCTTGGTCTTCCTCAGAGACTTCCCCATTCTCCTCAATCCCACTCTTCTCCAGTGTATCAATATTTTCCATTCTGCAAACAAACAAATACGTATGGATAAGTAAATTGCATCCATTAGTGTGTTCTTTACATATGTATTTGATGTGTATTAGTATCTAAGGACACATTGCATTTATCATGAACAGTGAATAAGTAATAGGTGCTAGCTTATTTTATGTGATCTAATTAAATATTAAGTAGAGTGATCTTTGCCATGTTTAAAAAAAAAAAGTTATACACATGTACAGTTTTCTATGACTTGCCGACTATCTGGCTATAAATGAATAAAAGTAATCACACAAATTAATAAAAGAACTTAATAATGCAGCAACAACTAGCTTTTCCAACAAATAAAAAGACAGATTGTAACAAATGTTATGTGAAACACTTGTAGCAGCGTTTATAAACTAGAGCAGGGGTGCGCAAACTTTTCCCTGTGCACACCCCTGCCAGCTCTCCTCGGCGCTTCGCTCCCCCCATTTGACGCCGAGTTACCAGGACGATGCGTCACTGGAAGGCAAGTGTGTTGTTCTAGAGGCCTAGTGTGGTCCTCCGGCATTTAATTTAAATGCCTGGGGGGAGAGCGTGGGACCTCTATAACTGCCACACCCACCAGAAAATATAGCGCCCCCCAGTTTGCGCACCGCTGAACTGGAGCATTTTAAAAAGTCCCATAGGATCTTGTATTTCACACAACAGTGATGTGCTTACAAAGCATACAGTGCACATGAATAGTATGCAAAAACTACACAAAATGAGGCTGAACATACATACTGATAGAATACGGTATGTTAACATTATGCAATAGAACGTACAACTTTTTTTTGCAGCGCTTTTTCGCAACATCTACTTAAAAGTAGCAGTTACGTGCAACCCAGTCAAAGTGATTGGATTCTCTTTCTTAGGTATTAGTAATGATGGGCAACTTTGAATGCCTGGTATTGCATTGCTACCTTAGAACAGCACGCTCAATACATGCAATACTTTTAGACGAAGAAATATGTTGTAAGGACAGGGACCCCACGTACTTTATTTCTAATGCGCTATAACCATAGAAAACCCAGTACTAGAGCGAGTGAACAGTGCAACATAACGCCCCCCGTTGTCACAGATACACTATTAAAAAAGATATGCTGCTGGCAACCATCACGCGTCAAAAGTGGCATCTCTATTAAATGTAACACACAGCACCAAACTGGACAGGTAAGAGGTTAAAGCTAATTGAGTTTACGCCTTTTAGACGTTATAAATAAATAAGTGTGAAACCTACGATTTTATAGAGTGAAATTAAGTAACATCTGCAAATCACACACTAGATCACACTAAGGCTGTGCTTATAGTGCTGGCTGAGGCGACGTCACGCAGTGCCGTAGCAAGTACATGCAGTCTGTCGCGGGTGCCCATAGTGGGCGCGACCGCAACGGCGTTGCAGAGCGACGAAGCGGTTGCGATCGCAGATAGTTAAAGGAGTTTTAGTTTTTCGACAATCGCTGCGTGACGTCAGCAGCATATGAGCGGTTCAGCCAATGAGGGCGAACCGCTCACAGCCACACATCCGCCACGCCCCCCGTCTCCTGCACTATCAGCAGGAATCGCAATTACAACGGCGACAGCTGACGTCATGCGGTCTCGTTGCCTGCACTATAAGTGCAGCTGAATATTAAGGATGGTTACAACTCTTTACATGGGATACGAGACAAAACTACAAATCTGAACAGGCATAGATAGCTCTGGTACAAAAAGGAAGATGAGAGAACTGTCCCCCACAATCCTCCATCAAAGAAAACTAGGAAAGAGTTGTCAATTGTGAGCAGACTGAAATAACCTCAGAACTCAACAAGTCCAATGGCTGAATGTAGTATAAAATCAAATTTCTCTCTATTGCCCTTTATGTACAACAGATAAAGGATCTATATTATACTTATTCTCCACTTAAACCTGACAGTAGCCAATGTACAGTAGCATGGTAAATCCCCATTAACCACATCTCCACCTTTTATAAACATTTACATCTTTATATAAATCGCATTTAAAAATCATACAATAACTATGTCAAAACTACTTTAAAACATGTTTTTAAGTATAATTATCCCTAAACAGATACATGTATACTTTCAAATGTTTTCTTGTATTTAATACACATGTACTACTGAACAGCCACATACATACGATCAAACATGTTTATACATGCATATATATAATAGAAAAACTATACATTAGGCACCGCACCTGTTTTTCTATAGTATTTTATATCTGACCAGGGTGGTCAGCGATTCACTGACTGGCAGCCCCATAGGCTGCGGCCACGCTGACCGTGCGGTGCTTGCCCGTTAGTGAAATTGTCCCGTCCCTGCGCGGGCACGGACGCTCACCCACGCTTGGCGCTTGCGTAAACAAAAAAAAGACACTCAACCGCGCTCAACTTACCCGCAATTTCCCCCCCCCCCACGCTTGTGAAATAGCACGGACACCCGGGCTCATGCTTGGAGAGCTGGTGACATCACCGCTCGCAACCATGAGCGCGCGCTCAGCGCTAGAGTGGCCAAAGCCTTATTCTACACTACAACATTGTTTTAAGTTAGGCCTGTAATATAGTGCGTGCGCGTCTATAACTGGTTGTGTTAGCCAGACGCTCACACTCTACACATGAAACCCACGTCCCCGCACACACTATATTACAAGCCTTAGGGTTTTTCTTGCACATCATATTCACGAGCACAGATCACGAATAGCGCAGCACGTTTCTTTTTACATGTGTGTATATATATATATATATATATATATATATATATATATATATGTATATATATATATATATATATATATATATTACTACATGCCTGGTTCAAATCCCAGTACCAGCTCCATGTGACCTTGGTCAAGTCACAATCCTGCCGTGTCTCGGACACCAATATTAGATTGTAAGCTCCAGGGGGGCAGGCCCTCATTGTGTCTGCAAAACGCTATGTCCCGGGTAACGTTGATCATTTAATAAAACACTTGACTTTTTTATTATTATTCAAAGACCTGCGGGTGCCTAAGCGATCTATTCACACACAAACTCTCTATATATACATATAGCCTTCCTTTGCATACAATGCATTATTAAGTAGCTCGCGCCTCTTCTCTCCCTGTACTCGCGCTCGGGCTGAGGCCTCCTCTGGTCTCCTCCCTCCCCGTGCGTCTCGAGCTCCACACAGAAGCATTCCGAGCGCGGTCGCGAGCCAAACACTCCGCAAGGAGCCGTTACACAGACACGCATAGTTTAGTGTGAAAGACAAAAGTCATCGAGGACATTACGGTGTCAACATCTGGTGAGGAGGAAGAGGCGGCGGCGCGGGGCACAGTGTGAGAGAAAGACCCGGCCTGTGAGAACAGGCCACGCGCATAGAAACCACATCTTTCCCTCCCCCATAAACGCGGCACATGTATGCAGGATACTCTAAAACCGCCACCGGTCGCTCTTACTCGGTGTCCCGGAGCTCCGAGCCCACGTCGGCCATTTCCACAGCAAACCTGTTTGCTTCAGAGGGGACGACGAGCGCGAGGACTCCCAGGTGCACGCGCGAGGTCACATGGAGCGGAAAAAGGCCCGAAACGTCACTTCCGCCTCTGGCGGGCACCTTCCCGTGCTGGTTGGCATGTGGTGCTAGTTGCGGTGCCGGCTCATGGTGTTAGGTTAGCGCTGGAGGATCGTTGCTTGAGTCATTATTGTTTGCATGGTGTTGGAGGACGGCACAGGGACGCATTTGGTGCCACTGTGAATTTATCACACGCCATGTCTAGCAGATGACTGTATAAACGCATGAATAGGTCAACATAGTGAAATCCAATTACCATAAATATGTTTTCTTTTAACAAAAAGAGCATCGTATTGCTAACTCGTGTTATCCTGTTCGCATACAACCCACCAGTAATTTGTTAGCAGGCTAATAAACTCATCTTGCGCCAAATACCATTTTCAGGAGCGACAAGACCATAAAATTAAATGTGCCTCGGGTGTACCTGAATTGTCTGGTGACAGGATCCCTCACAGAAGGAGGCGCTGTCAGTGTGGGACAGCCCCGTCACAGAACACAATGTAAGAAATACACACTGGCATGGTATAACAGGTTTACTGATCAGGTGCTAACAATAACATAACAAAGGCCACACAGGGCCATACCCTCACACAGTGCCCCCAACCACCGTGTCCACACCCTGGCGGGGTTTACCCTAAAGTACTGAGTGCTCTGGGCACTCAACCTCCCAGTGTCCACAGAAGCCAACCCACCCAATGTATGTGTGACAGCGCTGCCCACAACCCGTGTTAAAGTTGGTGCACTTGTAGGTCAAGGTGTGATACCTGCCGAGTGCTCCAGCACCCGGTAGCACCAACTGAAGACAAAGGGGCTGTCCAGTCCCACGCCGTCAGCGACGACCCCGCCTCCAAGTGGGGTGGGGTCCAGCTGGAGGGTCCCGCCATTAAAGACTTATCTGTGGGGTGATCTGGTCCCAGACCACCGGATTGCCAGCTCGCCGCTGTGTCCCTCACACTTGGCACTACAGGGGCAGTGCCACTGTCTAATGGGCCTGTCCCTGCAGCAACCACAAGCTTAGGGGAGTCAGGGCCTTGCTGGGGCCTAACAGGGGGTCTCTGGCCTAGGGCAGGGGCCTACAGACACCCTGCACACACCCTTACCCTCTGATGTCCCAACTCCGACTGGCGCAGTCCTTGCAGCGCTCTAAATGTATCCAATTCTGCGCTGGGACTCCTGGCAGCCCTATTGGCTCTCTAGCAGCATGTGATCCGGGAGCTGCTGGGAATTGCAGTCCCTCGCGGAGCCCTGTGAGTAATGGCTACCGCTTCTGTATTGCCACTGTGCACGCGCTGAATCTCGCACATGCGCGAAGCACCTAAAATGGCGCCCTTACTGGCGTTCCACCACGGAGCCTCCGGAGCACCTAAGCACTCCCTACAGTGCCCTCTCTCTGCCTCCCGCGCCCCGTCAGCGGCACCCACGCTAGCTGCAGCCTCCCAGCCGCAACGGAGGAATGTGAGGCAGCCAGGGGGACCTGGCTATATACTAGTATATATATACACACATATATATATATATAGTGCTACTCACCAAGAAACTCAGTACTAGAGCTCGTTGGAATTTAGGGAGAGCACGCATCCCAGATCTAGGATTGAAATGTTTGTCTCGTTTAGGGATTTATAAGTAAGAATAGGATCGCTTTCCTCTCTGGGGACAGCTTCATTTTAACCTTAACACATAATATTTAAAATGATTATATTTCCTAAATGAAGAATTAGATTTAAGGAATAAAAAGAGCAAGATCTCTTACAGTAAGTCATGCACAAAATGTTGTTCCGTGCGGACTGCTGCTTTAACACATTTAATTGCATGAGAATGTACAAAGAATGTGAAAACCATCGGGCCTAGTTACAGCACCGAATACACCAGCCTCACTAAATCGTGCACAAACCCACACAGTAAAAATCAAGTGTTAAGGGGGCTGCCACAATCGAGAATTCAGTCTGTTGCTAAATGGTCCTTGAGATACAGTGCTCACTTCTGTGGCTTGGCTTGGGGCCTCACTACATCTAAGTATTTCGTTTCGATGAAATAAAAAATAAGCAAATGTTTTCATTTTTAATTCTTACTTTATCATCCCCTGTCCTGCCCCAATATCCACACACCATGTATAACGAATACGGGAAAAAGTCAAGCAAGTAAAGCCTAGCCTCAGCATGTTCAGTTATCATTAAGATAACCTCCTTCTAAGGCTGCGCTTTTAGTGCCGGCGCCAGCACGGCAAAACAAATGCATTGTCGCCGCCGCGTGCACTTATAGTGCACGCAACGGCGACGGAGCGACTGCTACCAAAAATTTGGTAGTCACTGTTATTTGATTTTTTTGGCGACGGTCTCCCCTTGCGGCCAATCGGGAGCTTCTGCATGCCTCTGCCCGCCCCTTTTATGACGTCGCAGGCCTTGCAGCCAGCGACGTCGTCCAAAACTAAAGTGCAACTCTAGCGATTGGCTACGGCCCACGGGTGACATCATCGGTCGCTGTCGCCAGCACTATAAGCGCGGCCTAAGGCCTGGGACATAGTGATTTTATGCGTGCGGAGGCGCTCTGAGGCTCAGGGAAAGCGGTGCTTTCTCTGCCCTTACACAGCGCGCCGTCCGTGGGCGTGTCGGTGGCGGGTCTGGGGGCGGGCCAGTGACGTCACGGAGCTGGGTCGCCCTCATTGGGCGAACCGCTTATGTGACCGGCCCTGGGACACACGTGAGATACACGCTTCCCCAAGCGTGCGGACGTGTGCGCGCGAGCCCCTGCTAAAGCCGCTCTCATTGCGGCTGCAGGGGCTCAGTGCCGAGCAGCAGCGCGCCTCAGCACGGCTCAACGCATAAGCGCTTACCATGCCCGAGGCCTAAGACACAGAGCAGGCCTGTATTTGTAGTGGTCTTCTTTAAAACCTACAATGTTGTTAGTTATTGTTACTATTTTAATTTTTTTTTTTTTTAAAGGAAAAAAAACCAAGAATACTTAAAAAGAGGTTCACACCTTACCTGTCAACTTGTCCGGCCATGACTCCACCTCTGCTGTTACTATCGGGTATTTACTAACCATTCATACGTTAGCTGTTGGAACAAACTGTCACAGACTAGCTTTACACTGTAAGTTTGCAGCTCACGTTATTTTCTTACTTTTTTTTTTTTTCTGTAAAAGCCGTATTGTTATTTGTGAACCTGACAAAGTCTTAATAAAAACTGCCAACCAAGTATCAAGAGTTAATGTCCACTTTTTGTGTAACCGTGCAGGGCCATTTTTGCCCCAAAATTCACCGTTAACTTCAAATGTGATTTATATCCGAAAACGGCCACTTTAGACAATATAGAAATACCCCGTTCATGTTTTTCACTTTTTACAAACACACATGCCCTGTAGAAATGGGAATTCAGTGCTCTGGGTGCAGGGCCACAAACGGTGGGACAGCTGTCCCTGGCTTGATGGAGCAGGGGACTCAACAATCCCCATCCCAGCCAAAGGAACGGGCCGCTAACCCGTCCTGAACTTTATACTATCATGTCTTAGGGCACTTGGTGTCATATGAACTAAGCAGTGCTAAAAAAAAAATAAAGACACCTTCTTGTGCAGAAAGTCACCTTATGTTCCATTCATTTGAACAAGCCATATTGGTGTCTTCCGTGCCAGGACCGCACATCCGGTTCCTGCATTCCCTCACTCGTCTGCGCTTTCTTGCCCGGTCAAACCGCGCGGCCGCCCCCTCCGCTCCTCCGGCAGCCTCCTTCCCGGCAGCGCGTCATCCCCACCTCCCAGGGGCGCGCGGCGGCTCCCAGCCACACACGCGCCTCAGCGCGCGCGGCGTGCATGCACGTGTCTTAAAGAGAAAAGCACTGGTAGGAATGCCTGGACTAATCTCAAGGGGGCTACACCTGAGTTTCATCCTGCCTCAGCCTATCATAGGTCTACTTACGTCTAACACTCCTCTCTGTTCCATCCTTATTGGTTCCCTTCTGTATGTATGCTTCAGTCACCTTCTGGTCGTCGCTGAGCATAGACCTTCTATGCACATGCTCACTTGAAGCCTGAGTACCTGTCCACATTATCTTGCTTACCTGTTGTGACCCTGCTTGTACCTGACCTGTCTCTTCTTGTTCCCCTGAACCTTGGCTTGGCTACGGACTTCTACGCTCCCTACTCCACGAACATGGCTTACGGATCTCTACCACTTTACACTCTCCTATCCTCGACCACGGCTTACGGATCTCGACCACTCTACGCTCTCCAATCCCGTTCCCTAGGCAAATACCCGCTACCCTCTCCACTCTCCTATCCTGACCCTGCTACGTTCACAACTCTGCAATTCGGACCCAACCCCTTGGCTTAGGGCGGTGGTTATATATATATTCCCTACCTCGTTCAGTCCAGGTTGCAGTGAGCAACCGTGACATTATGGTCAGCCCAACGCACCTGGACCCCGCTGGGGTGGCCCAACAATTACAAAAAATTGAATCTATGTTTAAACAGGTGGAAGAATGTTTAAATCAAAATAATCAACGGAGGGAGGGGTTCCAATGATCACTAGGAGATTTGGATACCCGGGTTACCACCCTTCAACCTGCTGCACTTCTGCCTGCTGTACCGGCACCTATTCCGGCTCCGCTCTCCCAGAGGTCATCTCCACACCTTCCGACCCCTAACCGCTTCATAGGCGACCCCTTGACATGCCGGGGTTTCCTAGACCAGTGTTCCATACAGTTTGAATTACTGCCTGCAGACTTCCCTTCTCCTCGCTCTAAGGTGGCGTACATACTCTCCCTCTTGACGGACGACGCCCTGGCCTGGGCCTCACCGATTTGGGAGCGAAGACCCGATCTCACGTCTGACGTGGACCAATTCACTGCAGAGTTCCGAAGAGTTTTTGACACTCCAGGAAGGAAGGTAATGGCAGCTTCTTCTCTCCTAAATGTATCCCAGGGCAACCGTACGGTGGCGCGCTACGCCCTCGAATTCCGCACAATTGCCACCGAGACGGGGTGTAATGACGAAGCATTGTCGGCGGTGTTCTGGCAAGGGCTGTCCGATAATCTCAAGGACGAACTGGCATCATTAGAACGTCCGTCGGGATTAGAGGAGTTAGTGGCCCTGTGTATACGGATGGATCAGCGTCTCCAAGAAAGGAAGATTGAGAAAGGTAAGCACTCCCGAAGTTCACATACATATCTTCCCTCTCCAATCCCCAGCATTCATTTTCCAGCCGTAGCCGTGGAGGAACCCATGCAAAACTCGGACTCACCGTCTGTCTACCGAAGAGAGACAGTGAAGACAATGTTCGGGACTTTGTATGTATTGCGGCAACAAGGGACACCTAGTCGCTACCTGCCCCTTAAAGCCGGGAAAAGCCAACTCCCAGTGAAGATTGGGGGAACTACATTGGGAACCACTCCCCATTCCTCCCCCAAACCCCTTACCAAGATCCACATTCCCGTTACCTTGTCCGGAGACAACTTTAAGACGACCACACGTGCCTTTCTGGACTCCGGGTCAGGGGGCAACTTTATCGACCAGGAATTTGTGGAGAGATATAAGATACCCTTAACCCTCAAAGATCGCCCAGTGGGTCTCGAGGCAATCGACGGGCACCTTCTCCAACCGGCCTTTATTATCCTTCAAACCATCCCTCTGTTTCTTCACTCCCCCGGCGGCCATTCTGAGACTGTACAACTCAATGTTATCCACTCACCATCTGCAGATATCATTATAGGCCTTCATGAAACTATACCTAAGAGGGGCATACAACCTGGTGTGGATCCGCCATGGAGATGAGTGGAAGACGGTGTTCAATACTCGCGACGGACACTATGAGTATTTGGTGATGCCCTTCGGTTTGAGCAACGCACCCGCAGTGTTCCAGGAATTTGTGAACGAGATTTTCAGGGATCTACTCGACCAATACGTAGTCGTATATTTGGACGACATCCTGATCTTCTCAAAGAACGCCCTTGACCACTCCGAACATGTGAGACAAGTTCTCCAGAGATTACGCACTAATCATCTATTCGCTAAATTAGAGAAGTGCCAATTTCATCAGTCCTCCACCACGTTTCTAGGGTACATCATATCCAGTTTGACGATGGATCTGGATAAAGTCAACGCGATAATCGAATGGCCACGACCACTATCTCTCAAGGCTGTCCAGAGGTTCCTGGGTTTTTCTAACTACTACCGAAGGTTCATCCAGGGCTTCTCCGCAGTAGTCGCACCTATCACTGCACTAACCAAAAAAGGAGCGGATCCGACTCACTGGACTACCGAAGCTATTGAAGCTTTTGAGAGACTAAAGAAGGCCTTCATATCCGCACCCATTCTCGTGCACCCAAATCCTGCATTACCCTTTACCCTCGAGGTGGACGCCTCCGACGTCGGAGCTGGAGCAGTACTCTCCCAGAGAAGGGATCTCCAAGCAAGACTCCATGCATGTGCATTTTTTTCTAAAAAAAAATTCTGCCGTTGAGAGAAATTACGACATGGGTAATCGCGTACTTCTCGCTATCAAGATGGCCTTGGAAGAATGGAGGCACTTCCTGGAAGGTACCACAACCCCTATCACCATCTTGACAGACCATAAAAATCTTCTTTATATTGAAGGGGCTCGTAGCCTAGGATCTCGCCAGGCACGTTGGGCTCTATTTTTCACCTGCTTTAACTTCGTGATCTCCTACATTCCGGGTTTGAAGAACATCAAGGCGGATGCACTCTCCCGGCAGTTCTTAACTGAGGACAAAACCCTGGATCAACCCGAGCCGATCCTTCCCCCGACGTGCATTCTTGCCACTAACATCTTCAGCGCTCTTCCTGAGATTACAAAGGCACAGAACACCATCCCCGAGGGCATCCTGATTCCCCCCACCTTTCACAGACAGGTCATGGAGTGGCTTAAACAAAACAGTGTTCGTGGCGCAAAGTGATAAAACAGTTAATATGTGCAAATGATCCCAGTGTTGATTAGCACTGAAAAACACATAGTACTGTAACTCCAAGTAGATGATTCTCCAGGTCAGCAGACTCTTTGTAGACCCTCAAATGAAGAAAAGAACACAAATGCAGAGAGTATAGTGCATTATCATTTAATTAAGATGACAGACAACACAGAGGGGATTGGTAACACACTCATACTTTCCCCGCTGGTAAGTAAACAAGAAGTGACTTTGGGTGCACTTCAACCCTTCTCCTTAGATGACGGCTCCCAATGCGACTGCTCCACTTCTCAGTCAGTAACAAACCGTGATTGCCTCTGCCAGCGTCTCTCACCCACAGTGGGGGCACTCCGACGTGTCACGGTCGTCTCTACGGTCTCCTTCCAATCAGGGCTTCTCAGGAGATTGGGTACGGTGGCCTCAAAGCAACAAAAAAGCCCAAATCCAGGTCATGTAGTGGAGTCACGCTTCTAAGTCACCCTCGTACTAGGAGGACTATTGATCTCTTGGAACGCACCTTCTGGTGGCCCGGTATGCGTAAAGACATTAGGAATTTCGTATCTTCTTGCACTACCTGTGCCCAGCACAAGACACCCAGCAGTAAACCTCCTGGTCTCCTGTTACCTCGTCCCATCCCCGACCGCCCGTGGAGCCATCTCTCGATGGACTTTATAGTCGAAATGCCCAAGTCCAAGGGTATGGATACGGTTTTGGTGGTGGTAGATCGCTTTTCGAAGCAGGCACACTTCAGCCCTCTCCGAGGTCTACCATCTGCCGCCAAACTATCCGAAACCTTCGCCAAGGAGATCTTCAGACTTCACGGGACACCCCAAACTATAGTGTCGGATTGGGGGTCTCAATTTGTGTCTAAGTTTTGGAGAGCCTTCTGCAAAACTTGGTATCAAGTTACAATTCTCCTCTGGCCACCACCCACAAACCAATGGGCAAACCGAGCGGACCAATCAGTCACTTGAACAATACATCCGCTGTTTCGTCTCTGATGCACAGGACAACTGGGCAGAACTTCTTTGTTGGGCAGAATTTGCGCACAACAATTCTCGCAACAAGTCCACTCAACAGTCTCCCTTCTTCATTAATTATGGTTTTCACCCTGCCTCTTTTCCATCTCCTGTTTCCAACTCTGGGGATACTGCAGTGGAGGACAGGGTCCAACTTCTTCAGCAATCCTGGGAGAGGATCCAAGTCAACCTAAGACAGGCCGCTGTTCTCCACAGTAAACAAGCTGATCGCCGCCGCCGCGGGACTCCTAATTATTTTCCTGGCCAAAAAGTCTGGCTCTCCACAAAGAATATTCAGCTCAAGGTCCCCTCTCCTAAGCTGGCACCTAGATTTATCGGACCATTTCCAATTCTGGAGAGAATTAATCCAGTGGCCTACCGGCTAAAACTTCCTCCAACCATGAAAATCCCCTCGGACTTTCACGTTTCGCTCCTGAAACCCTTTCTACCTGACAGTTCCGTCACAAATACACAAAAAACACAGCGCACAACGCTCATAGTGCATTAAAGGTATATTAAAACAGTAAATTAATAAGGTAATTATTGTGCGTACATCAATAAAATTCAGTAAAGCATTTTGGGGTAAGTTACCCATCCACCAGCAATGCGACCCGGATCAGATGTCATCAGCAGGGATCATGCACCACACTGTGGGCCGGATCAGTTGTCATCTACTGGGACTGGAGCTGGTGAGTAAGTCCCAGATTTCGAATGGGTAAGTAGGGAGTCCTTTAAATGTCCCCGGTGAAAGTGAGCAGTATCCAGCCACTTGCGGCTCACTGGGGAACGGCCGTGTCCCGCGGATCCTCGCGACGGCTGGTCTCTCTCCTTCTATCCACCGCACCAGCGCTTCCGGGTAGTGACGTCACTACAACTCGCGTCGCGTCACGTCACAGTTCTTCTCCGGTGGCCGGATCAGTATAAAACGGGGCAGAGAGTCCAATAGCACACTTTCCAACGCGTTTCAAAACCGTAAAGGTTTTGAAACGCATTGGAAAGTGTGCTATTGGACTCTCTGCCCCGTTTTATACTGATCCGGCCACCGGAGAAGAACTGTGACGTGACGCGACGCGAGTTTTAGTGACGTCACTACCCGGAAGCGCTGGTGCGGTGGATAGAAGGAGAGAGACCAGCCGTCGCGAGGATCCGCGGGACACGGCCGTTCCCCAGTGAGCCGCAAGTGGCTGGATACTGCTCACTTTCACCGGGGACATTTAAAGGACTCCCTACTTACCCATTCGAAATCTGGGACTTACTCACCAGCTCCAGTCCCAGTAGATGACAACTGATCCGGCCCACAGTGTGGTGCATGATCCCTGCTAATGACATCTGATCCGGGTCGCATTGCTGGTGGATGGGTAACTTACCCCAAAATGCTTTACTGAATTTTATTGATGTACGCACAATAATTACCTTATTAATTTACTGTTTTAATATACCTTTAATGCACTATGAGCGTTGTGCGCTGTGTTTTTTGTGTATTTGTCTGACGTTCTAGGGGGTGCTCTGAGCCATCCCCGGTACCACAGCTGCAGACGCTCCAATCTGATTAATAGGTCACGTAATATATCTTTATTATCACTGTATAATCACTTCACGTGTGTGGTATTGTTTAATAGTTGCGCACTTTCTTTTCACCTTTGTCACAGTTCCGTCACAAGCAGGAACATTTCTCCCAGACCCATCCTAGTGGAGGGTCCACAGGAGTTCAAAGTCCAGGCCATCATCAATTCAAGGGTATCCAGGGGAAAGCTACAGTACTTGGTACACTGGAAAGGCTTTGGTCCTGAAGAACGGGAGTGGATATGCCGGGATCAAGTACACGCTCCTAGATTGATTCGGGAGTTTCACTGCAAGTATCCTTCAAAGCCATCCTTGGGTCGCCCGGTGGTCTCCCCTCGAGGGGGGGGGGTACTGTCAGGACCGCGCGTCCGGTTCATGCATTCCCTCACTCACCTGCACTTCCTTGCCCAGTCAGACCGCGCGGCCGCCCCCTCTGCTCCTCCGGCAGCCTCCTTCCTGGCAGCACTTCATCCCCGCCTCCCACGGGCGCGCGGCGGCTCCCATCCACACACGCGCCTCAGCGCGCTGTACTCCCGTCTTAAAGAGACAAGCACCAGTAGGAATGCCTGGACTAATCTCAAGTGGGCTACACCTGAGTTTCGTCCTGCCTCAGCCTATCATAGGTCTACTTACATCTAACACTCCTCATTGTTCCATCCTGATTGGTTCCCTTCTGTATGTATGTTTCAGTCACCCTCTGGTCGTCGCTGAGCATAGACCTTCTATGCACCGTGCTCACTTGCAGCTTGAGTACCTGTCCACGTTATCTTGCTTACCTGTTGTGACCCTGCTTGTACCTGACCTGTCTCTTCTTGTTTGCCGAAATTGGGTCATGCAACAGGACAATGATCCCAAGCACACCAGCAAATCTACAATAGAATGGCTGAAAAAGAAAAGAATCAAGGTGTTGCAGTGGCCCAGGCAAAGTCCAGACCTCAACCCGATTGAAATGCTGTGGCTGGGATCTTAAGAGAGCTGTGCATAAACAAATGCCCACCAACCTCAATGAACTGAAGCAATGTTGTAAAAAAAAAAAAAAGAGTGGGCCCAAATTCCTCAACAACGATGTGAGAGAAAGTCATACAGCAAACGATTACTTCGAGTTATTGCTGCTAAAGTTGGTTCTACAAGCTATTGAATCATAAGGTATACTTCGGTTTTCACACATGGCTTCTCCATTTTGGCTTTATTTTTGTTAAATAAATCATGACACGGTGTAATATGTCATGTGTTGTTGTTCATCTGAGGTTGTATTTACCTAATTTTAAGACCTGCTAAGGAACAGATGATTGTTATTATGTCCTGATATGTAAAACCATAGAATTCAAAGAGGGTGTACTTTCTTTTTCACACAACTGTAGACGTACTGTATAGTGACAGTTAAGGGAATTTATAACCATTATCTACAAACAGATCAACATATGTTAGTCCTGCTTTTTCTATGTATACATTTTCCAATTCATATATACTTTGTTTATATATTTATAGTTATATTATATCACAAAAATATTTATTGGCATTCAGGTTCCCATATTCTATATTGCTAATGTATCTGACACTGGCTGTTATCTGCTGTTTCTGAATGGTTAGTGATACCTATAGCCGCTAAACATACTTTAAATTTAAAAAAAAAAAAAAAATGATTTCTCTACTGAACAGCTGTGAAAGAAATCATGCATTTTTTTCCTACAAGAAACAACAAAGGGGTAGGGAGTGATCACAGGACCATACTAATTGAATAAAGTAATTGAATACGTAAATAAGGTAATCAAATGGTGGGTGCAAACTGTGAACTGAAAAGTGAATCAGAAAAAGGGGAAGGGGAAACACAAAATGGATGTGCCCCCTAAAAGAATTCACTAAACTGCACACCAACAAAGTGTAAAAGTTAACTTTTAATAGATTTACTTAAAACATATATTACCAAAGAATTGTGTACTGTGAGTTTAAAAATATATTAAATCTACACTATCAACCATCCGTGTCATCAAATATAGGATTATGCTATCCCAGTTGACCACTTAATGTTGGTGGGATATAGAGGACAGAGGATGCTGTGAGTCAGGGTATTAACCCCTCTGGAGCAACTGTGAGACCAGATGGTAAGTGTGTATATATATGTACAAGTCAGCGACCGGTAGATTGAATATCCAGCTATCCTGCTATGTTTGATATCACTACGCACTTCAATGAAAAATTAACAGTGTGTTAGAATGCGAGTGCTTAAGTGATAGAGCTGGCACGTGCAGTGATAATGATAGTAAATTCACAGCATAATGAAACTGCCAACCACAGCATTTGTCCCTGAAGAAGCTCCTTTGCTGGAGGGAAACGCGCGTTGGACGCGCAATGTTGTCAGTCTCCTACTTGGAGCTGTTTTAATGTAGTGTCTGCAGTCGCCTGGTTCTATCTGTGTAGACCCTAGTAGTTATTTATTTATTTCCACAGTCAGTGTGCCTGCATTTCTTGCACTTCATGTGAGGTGTCTTCACAGTACTCCACTGTGAACTCACCCTAATATTGCTGTGGTTGGCAGTTTCATTATGCTGTGAATTTACTATTAAAAGTTAACTTTTACACTTTGTTGGTGTGCAGTTTAGTGAATTCTTTTAGGGGGCACATCCATTTTGTGTTTCCCATTCCCCTTTTTCTGATTTTTTTCCTACCTTCCAAACTGACCACACACACCAATTGCCATTCAATAGGTGGCATTCGAGATGTATACTAATTATTTTTACCAACTATTCATAACCTCATCAGATCATGTGTTTTCACCAACTCCTCCCAAATAACACTTTGACGCTATAAAGCAGGTTTGAGTAAGCCCCAGACTGGGAGCGTGTGTGAGAGACCCACTCCACTCCCCACGGATCAGGTGCGGAATACACAGAGCAATACACTGTACGCACAACATCGTGTGTGTTTGTATTGATTCATACGTATCTTAATAAAGTTTGTTTGAAGAAAAAAAAAAAAAAACACTGAGTGGGAGGGGAGCGCAGTCTGTTCATGGGACTGGGCGCAGCAGGCGACGGGGAGGGGGCAGTGCTGCCGGAAGCACTATCTTGGTGCACAGTGGTGCAACACTACTATACCAGTACAGGTGCTAATATACAGGTGGAGTTCAGCCAGTGAGTACCACTAATACTGCAGAGTGTGCACTCTGTACATGCCTTCCCTGAGTGCTGGGGTTGCTCTTCGTGCTTCTGCACTGAGTGGGTTGCAAGAAGCTGCATCTCATGCCTTGTGGCTGCTGATAGAAGTGAAGACACAATCAGGCAGGTAGCAGAAGAGATTTGGAAACCCGGCCCCAAGTGTAAAGTTTACCTCCTAACCTCCCTTTGTAATGTTGTATCAGTAATATACTGTAATATGCAGAAAGCTCAATAATAAACCTGTTGCCACACTCCCTACACAGCTTGTGTGCTTGGGGCTGTGATGCACGGGCAGTGGTAGTGGTACTCCAGCGTGGCAACAACATGTATGCTTACCTTGTCCTGCAGCACAGGCTAATGTTGCTCCTTCATATTTGGGTGAGAGATCATTTTAGTAGAGACACAGAGGCATTGGCTTTATGTTACAATGCTATTTGTGCACAAATAGCGTGTGCCTTCTGTTTCTATTTCCCCCTATTCTTTGGTCTTCATGCCCTATCTCTTTTCTGTTCTACTCTCATTTCCTCCAATCCTCTTAATGAGCTGCTTTGCTATCAGAAGGCACAGACCTGTATTGCTTTGTGTAAAAGTCACTAATTTTAAGTGAATTTGACTCTTTTTTGCTCCTCTTTATTGTTAATTGTACTGTATACTTCAATGGAGTCTCACTCAGAAATGAAAGTTTCACCATTTAAATAAAACTACCAAATGTCTTGGTTTGCACAAATAGGCCAAAAGAGCCGTAGACCGCATAAATGGCTTGTTAAAACCACCATCCTCTTTCAAAAAACATTACTGACAACATTAGATCTGCCCCCAACTGTACAGTATCTCTATTGCTGGCTCACCTTACACATTATCCTATCCTATTGAGCTTTTCAGAATTATTATAGCCCTATATTAAAACTTATGTACATTTGTAGTCAAGATCTCTTCTTTGCTCCTAGGAAGGTCTCTTAGATTCACTAAAGTATTCAGCATTTGTAAGCTCACTTTAGTCAATCAAGACATATGTATTAGTTGGTAGTACTGCACTTTTCTCGTTCAGTGCTTCAATACATTACGTATACTGTAAGGCTTAAGCTATTTCATAGTGACCTTGCCTGCTGGGTTCTGCGCTGTCTGTGTCCCCTCATGGCACGGCTGCTAGCTCATGAAGAGCAGCACGTACAGAGTCATTGATTGCTCTGATCTGCACACAGTCGCTCCTCACTTAAATAAGGTCAGTATGGCAGCTTGGGAAAACAGGGCAAGCTGCTGTACCTGGCTATCACCTGCACACCAGCAAGAAGGGTATCTTTGGAACCAGAACCCTCCATCCATATGCCCCCACACACATTTCCTGAAAGTGTTTGTTTCACTCTAATACTGGGTAGCAATCCTGCAAGTGATCCAGTCAAAGGGGTAATTCCACCTAGGACCAAAATGAACTATTCTCACTGATCTGTTTAAGAGGTTACATCTGGGTGATTGATGATCGAAAGATTTCGTACTTTAACTTACAAGTGAGTTTGTGTGAAAACTTGCACATAGCCGCCAAAGCAGCTGGTGTGATATTAACAGTAACAGAGCGTCCAAGGGCCACAGGGTGCTTTGTGGGTACTTATTTCTCCTGCGGGGCGACCAGTTGTGGAGCCCTGTACTAGATTGACAAACACTTTACTATTCAGTGGCCCCTTGGAAATTCAATATGTAATTAGTAGCCAAACATATCCTGTTAGAGAAGCCAATGTGACTGATACATTCATGATACAAAGTTGTTTTCTATCTGGCTACATGGGAATACACATTAAAAACAACTCGTTATCTGCTCGGTAGTCGCTGTGCCCTTTTCTGCTCAGCTAACACACTGTCCACTTCTCTTGAGTATTCTCTTCTTCTGTTCCGGTTCTGCATTCTTTTCTTACTCTTTATTGGATTTGTGAGTTCCGACTTTTTCTTATCGCATTCTTTGCCCAATCATTCACAGGATCACAACCTGGAACAGTACAAATAGGAGAATGGACTGTGCTGGGGGGTCTACACAAATAATCTGATGAGCAACCTGGGGCGCTATAATTTCTGTATCTGGTTTATGTGAAACATGATTGCAGCCTGTTGAACAGTAATCACCTCTTCTTTTTTTTTTTTAGGTGCCCTTCCTTCTCTAAGAAATGAATGAATTGAGGTGTAAATACCAGTACATCACACCCACAACCTTGCATATTAGCGCAGATATAGCAACCTCTAGGCTTTACGCATCCACCGCAGAGGGTTTCAATGCCCAGATAGCCAATCTGGTGGAGGTGTATTTGGTGGAGATTTATAGATGCAAGCTATGCCAGTTTACCAGCAGCCTCAAAAATAAAATCCGCATCCACGTGTCTGATGTGCACCAGCTAGACCAGATACACCTCAATCCAGGGGATCTAGAAATCGGGACTGATCAAGAAGAAAATGATTCATATAGCATTGGGGAAGACATTGCTCAGGAAAACAAAGAGAATGAGGAGAACCTGGATAAGATGCCCTTCTTGTTGCCTATGTATAGGATGCTGAATACAGTGAGCCCTGAGTCTTGTGACATGAGTCTTGGGGATCACAGTAGCAGCACTAATGTGACCAATACGTGTGAACTCTTTGAAGAAGAATCCTCCCAGTTCCAGCTGGATGAATCTGTCCCTGGAGACTCCATTCCACTTTCGGGTACAGGCAACTCTCCGACATCCAGGAAAAGCAAAGATGAGGAAGATGCCCAGTGTGAGCACCTCCTGTCACTGGGGCTCTGTCGGATCTCCAGCACCAGTACACATCCTTTGGCAGCTAAAACAAAGGCTCCAAAAACAGAAGTGGGAAAGGAATCTTCTAAGTCTCCCAGCAAAGTTCCAAAAGACACAGAGCCAGCCTGCCTGCTAATAGACAGGGTAAAAAGGGATGTTCACAAACAAAGATATCTCTGTGCTACTTGTCAGCTGGACCTGAAAACTAAAGAGACTTACAGAATTCACATGAGGTGTCATGAAGGGGATGAGGGCTTCAGGTGTTTTTATTGTGGTTGCCACATGGCTGAATGGGGTCAAATGGAAAAACACATACAAACTCACAAGCTGGTAAGAAATCGCTATCAGTGCCCAGTGTGTGAGAAACGTTTTATGACACAAAAAGCATGGAAAGCCCACAAGAGGGGTCATGATGGAAAAAGTGATGTTTTTTACTGCACAAAGTGCCCTTCTTCTTTTGAAACGGAGCGGGTGAGAAATCTGCACCTGGCTTGCCATCATGAGGATACGTTCAAATGTTGGCAATGTGGCTCGGTTGGTAAGTTTACCAAAAGCTCTTGGGATCTTGCCTCTCTTTCCCTTACTAAAGAGGCATAACGTGCATGCCACCGTTAAATGCTTCAAAGGGATTGAAATGAAAAAGTGAGGTCTTGGTTGGTAAATTGTTAGGAGACAACGTATACCTGCTGTATTCTTTAAAGTCCAGCCACAAATGCGGTGCAGGCCCCTCACTGTAGCAGTGAAAGGTTTAAGACGCCGTCTCAAAATGTTAGGTACTGTTAAAAAATGTACATATACCTTAAAGGACCAATGCAAAATAACAGTATTTTATATATCTTTATCTTCAGTAATTGGAAGTAGTCAACATGGGTTTTAAGAAGCTGGAGTGTGTGTATACGTGACCAGTGCGGATTCCTCTGCTTTCCCCCTCGGATCTGCATCCTTTTTAGAACAATACAAATCACAAAGCTGTTCTTCACCCAGTGTTTCAAGCAGTAGATCTGATAGACCAGATGTTAGACTGTGAGGAATTAGCGATTTGTAGCAATACACGGGAGTCTCTATGATTCATACAGCCTCACAAACTGAACACAGCTAGACCCAGTTTTCTGATAGGAAAGCAAAGATATCTCCGTCATTGTATCACTAGTGTGTCTAAATGGAAGTAGAGCGAATATTTTGAATCACAAGTGCATTTGTTATAGGAATGAGAGTGTAAGGCTATTTAAATGCATCCTTAAACAGGTGCATCCTAAGTAAAGACCGAAGAACTGTGTGCAGTTAGTAGTGACCTTGGTGTTCCAAAGTGTTTCATGTAAAAAAACTACTAGGGTCGACCAACACTGAAATGACATATATAGTATTGGGTTCTGCTTGTATTTTACATATTTGTATATGTGAAAGAACATATATTGCAACACATTACAATGATTCATGCAGGAATAAGATTAAAAGACCTGGTGTTTCCCTCCCTTACTCTCACAGTTGTTGTATTTTTCTTGTTCTTTTTATCCAGATAAAGCATGGAGCAAGATCTATGAACATTTGTGTGCTCATGACAACAGTCTCAAGCCCTACATATGTAACACTTGTAACCAAACATTCTGCAAACAGTAGGTATCTTCTTTGCATCTTCCGTTTCCAAATCTGTTCATACTCGCATTCAAATAACTGCTGTGAGGAGGAGAGCAGGGAGCTATTGTCACGGTAACTTATGACAAGATATAATAAACACCAAATATCTGAGTTGAACTGAACGAGGCTTAGATATAATAAAATATATTTATTCCTTAAAAAAAGGTGAACACAGCAATATAGTACAATTAACAGGCAAGATGGTAACACTTACTTAGGGTTTGGGGATGGAGAAGTATCAGCTAGCAATTCTCCAGTAATCCGGTGACATTCCAGGTGGAATCAGAAGCACAACTCAAAACTGTAGGGTTGACACAGTTTATATACCTGTGTAACCCTATTCTTAACATTGAATACAGACTATTGGTGAACAATTATCTGTATCCAATCCCTAACGTGGAGACACAGATTAACCCATGCCCCCCAGCTAATTAGCCCATGTGTACTGGGACTCTATGGGTAGCCCCATAATTAAATCAGGGGCAACGACCAGTCAACCAAATTAAGTATCTGGTAGGATCTGCATTGTTTGTAGGTGTAGACATAACACTTACAAACCACTCCAGTTTGATGATTCTCCGCCCTCAGGTAACAATTAGAGTGGCAGAGTCTGTTGATTAGTACTTGGGCTCAATCATCCGGCTGCCCTTCCTAACCTATTTAGCATAGCAGATGGAGTCTGCATTTTTCAGAGCAGATCCAAAATACCATACATATACTCTTTAATATCTACACATATTAATAAGTTCCATTCTGGTGGGCTCAGTCGGTCGACATTTGCCAGTTTTTAATGCCTACAGTGACTCCACATATTGGCCAAATATGAGCTCTCTGTGACCTCCAGAACTGGAGATACAGAAATGCACTTTAAAACATTAAAATACAGGATTATAATGAAACATGGGAACAGGGGAACATACAGTTTCCTGACATGACAAGGTGTAAGCCGCATTCCTGGACCGTAGTCCAGTTAACCCCTTGCCTCCCTGGTGAGGTCAGGGGGTGGCCATATGGGGTGCAACCCCTTTAATACTGGGCCAACCCCCCTCTCCCTCTACAGCTATAAAGAGGCTGATGGAACTTGAGTCGTTGAAAGTTTAGCTCCTACCCACAGCTGTGTGGGGCTTAATTCAAATTAATTTGTATTGGCATGGAGGGGCGAGAAGGAAATAACTGTAAAAATAATTATACTTTTCTTAGTTATCCATACAGCAGTGGGAATCTGTCCATACCCCTTGCAGTTGGACAGCTTTCAACTTTGACTTCCCTAGGTGGCTATAATGCTACTTCCTGCCAATGTACTTTGCCATACACCATAGTATGTCCGCAGCGGTCTCATTTATTGTCTCCACCATTTGAGCGCTCCTAGGAGGCTTCATGCAGGAATTTGCTTTCCTATGCAAGAATCTTGTCTTCCCGTTTGCAGCTCTGGTTTACCTAATGCTCCAGAGCCCTAAATTCAGTTAGACATTCACATGGGTATTTTTTGGTGGGTGAGGGGAGGGGGCTAGAAAAATGCAGATTGTTACTCTTGGCTTTTTTGGTCCTACATGTCACACATGCTTGGAAATATCACCAAGCCATTAATACTACTGGCGCAGCCCAATGCCTGGTTTAGTCCTCCTGGAAGTAACTTTTTTTTTCCTTTCTGGTATGCTGGGGCACATATACAGTGGTTTGCAGAAGTATTCACCCCCTACTAATAATACTGTATCGCATTTTGTTGAATTGCAAATACAGCTCAAGCCTGTTATAGCGCAATCCGTTACAAAGCGGATCCGCTTATAGCGCGATGCAAGTGTGGCTCCCAATTTTTCGTATTTATGAATAATTTACAACATGATTATTGGTATCTTAAATACTTTATTGTACAATGCATACAATTGTACATTATTTGTAACGCGATATGTTTATAACGCGACGTGATTCTTTGGACCCCAAGCACAGCGTTATAAGGGGGTTGAACTGTAATGTATGCACAGTTTAAAAAAAAAAAAATATTCTAAAATATAAAGTAGTGGTTAAACTGAACACTGATATGAAGAGGAGGTTAAATGTCAGCAAAAGTAATGTACAAAAGGAAATGTACTGGTTACATAAGTATTCAGCCCCTTAAGTACTTGGTAGAAGCACCATTTGCAGCAATTACTGCTATGAGTCTTTTTGGATCTGTCTCTACTAGTTCTGCACAGTATGATGGTGACATTTTTGCCTATTCTTCACTGGAAAATTGATCCAGTTCTGATAAGTTTGTTGGGGATTGTTGATGGACTGCATTCTTCAAGTCTTACCATAAATGTTCGATTGGATTCAAGTTAGGACTTTGGGTCACTCAACATTAATTTCTTTGACCACTCCAGTGTGGCTTTGTGCTTTGGGTCATTGTCCTGCTGAAATGAGAATTTCCTTCCCATTTTCAGTCTTGGCTGACTCAAAGAGGTTTCCTAAAGGATTTATACTTTGCACCATCCATTCTCCCCTCTATCCTGACGAGCTTCACAGTCCCTGCTGAAGAGAAGCATCACCATAACATTGCTTGACAATTGGCATGGTGTTTACTTGGTGATATTCCTTGTTGGACTTGTGCCAGACGTAACGCTTGGAATTTAGACCAATGTGGGTCTTGTCTAATCAGAAAATCTTTTTCCACATCTGCTGCATCATCTATATGCTTTTTCGCAAACGCCATACATGATTTAAGAGGAGCTTTTTTGTTACTGCTTTTCTACCATCCATCCAGCTTTGTATAGGGACCGGCTTATTGTTGTGTGAACACCGACTCCCATCTCTGACACACAACTTTGCAGATCTCTCAACGTAATTGTTGGCTTCAGAGTGACATCCCGAACCAGTTTCTTGCTTGCCCCTCTGCTCAGTTTAGGAAGGCAACCTGATTTGGGTTGTGTCTGGGTAGTATGATGCATCCTCCAATTCTTAATGATGGACTTCACTGTGCTGAGAGGGATAATCAGCGCCTTTGACATTTTATTGTACTCTTCTACTCTGTGCCTCTTTGCCACTCTATCCCCGACTTGTTTTGAAAGCTGCCTGGGCTTCACAGTTGCTCTGTTTGATCATTATGTGAGTTGCAGCTTGAAACTCTTTATATACCAGAGGGAAATAATTTACAAGTTAAACCACTTTGATTACACAGGCTGAAACTATTTGACTAATTTTGTGACCTTTCAAACAATTCATTTGCACTTGAGCTGATTTATGGCTGCAGTAGCAAAGGGGGTTGAATACTTGCGCAACTGAGATCTGTTTTTCTCTGTAAATCTTGTTTATATTCTTTAAGCTTTTTCTAACTTTACCACTTTGGAGTAGTTTTGGTAGATTCTACATGTTAAGTCTAATTTGAAGACGTCGTGGAGTACGTGCCAACAACATGTGAAAAATGTACAGGGGAGTGAATACTTCTGCACACCACTGTGTGCGCAGTTTTGCTGTGGGCTGCAGCATCGGTCACTAGGTGTACGTGCAAGTTCTGCATTAAACGTATCTATTTGCTGCAAGTTGATGAGTGCATTTTTGTTCATAGCTTTGAGATCTTGATGTTTTTCTTTATATTTTGTAAGTTCATTGCTTTTGCAACAATGCAGTTTAATTTGGAGGGGAGCTAAATAGACCACCTCTTCTGATAAGGCAACTGGACAAAAGAGAGCATTGGTTGAGACATAACACCTCTTGTGCTGGATGTGAACAACCCTTACCAGACAAATATAAAGAAAATGGTGCAGATGAAACCCGTACAGCAGTACTGATTTTCCTGGATTAAAGTATACCTGCATGATGAACTATTCAGCAGCTGATCAGCTTTCTTGCTTCTTGCATATATACTACAAGACTACATATTTGGCCCTCCTAGTCTCTGCTTGGGCAATGGACAAACTACAATTGCAATGATTGGTCCAATTCTGGCAAGCCTCCCTGCTTCCCTATATAAACAAGTACAACAAGTTCATCCTGTTGCTGTCAGATCCTGGCCAATTTTTTTTTTATAAATGTATATACCATCTGTACCTCTGGGCTCCAGGTTTGTCCCACGTCTCCAAATCATGACATTCCACTCTGATTGTCTTTGCTGTTCAATCTGCACACAAAGTAGAAGTTGAACCAGTGCATTCAAGCCAAAATTATAATTAGGAGTAGTGAATAAATGCAGTACAGACTAAAATATTTAAGAAGTTACCAGATCAAGGTTTTTTTTTTTTTTTTTTTTTTTTTTTTAACAACCTTGATTCACTGTTTGTGAGGACAACTTTGTCCGAGTGCACGGTTTCTTCAACTTCTACATTGAAACTCTATTTATGCTACGACTTCCTGGACTCTAGACCTCCTGCCAGTTTGTGGCCTCACCTCTGCCTACCCTGTCTAATTACAGCCATCTGATCTCCTGGTTATGACCTTAGCAGGGGTGAAACTAGTACCCGGTGGGATAAAAATAAACCCCGTCCTCTTCCCCCCCTGGGTCCTACCTGTAAAGCGTGTTTTTAGCCGGCGGTGATTGCGGAAGTTGGACCCAGGGGGGAAGGGAGAGATTGCTAGAACGCCCCCTTCCTACGCGTGGTACATCGCTGGTTGCAGGAGTGAGCAACTCTCTTGAGGGATCCCGGTGCCCGATTTCCCCTCTCACACAGCCTGTCTGGGTAGACATGCTGGTCAACTACCGGCCACCCCCACCCCAGCGCGGGCCCCTCCAGCCACCTTCCATGCGGGGACATATACTGGCTGGACTTCCTGCTTGCCATGGGGCTCACTCTCCCCTCCGCTTCAAAAGACCTTTGAGTGGGTCAAGATGTCCAAGAATGTGAGGAACTACCACCCCACCATACTACAGGGGCTGCTGGGAGTGGCTCTGGAGCTGCCGGCGGAGGTGGAGATGCGGGTGAGGAACATCCAGATGCACAAGGTGCTTTAGGAGGTACACAGCGGTGTGGGATAATGGGCCCGACAGTACAGCTGAACCGGCTGCCCCTATGGTAGTTCCACCACTGGATCTCCGCTTGGCTGCTTAAATATGCCTCTGCTTTGCCCTTCTGACTGCAACCTTGTTTTGACTTTGGCCTATTTTGACGACTACGTCTCTGTCTATCTCCCTGCTGATCCAAAACTGTCAACCCTGCCTGTAATGTACATCACTAGAACCCAGATCAGTTCTGCCTCAAACTATTGGGGTCCTCTTTCTAAACGCTGCTTATATCCAAGCTCTGTGACTTAATCTAGTAGCATTGGCTTTGCTTCTCATCAAAGAACTTGATTTGTCAACAGAGGGAAAAGGGGATGCGAAAGAAATTCCTTTATCACCCAATGATATTGATAAGCTTATTAAAGTTACAGTATGAAAATTGTTTGGAAATTGAGGACACAAAGGAACCAATAGGAAAACCAGATGAAATTTTCATGTGAGTCGAGGAGGGACACTATTTTCTGGTGCACACCTCAGTAAAATAAATAATGGAGAAGAAATGACAAGTGACAGATAAACACCTAATATCCAAATATGTTGTGCAAATCTACCCATTTCAGGCTCAGTAGAAGATTCTTGTGTTTGGGATACACTTCCCAAGTTTGACCATCTTATTGTTCACTTAACAAGAACAACAACCATTCCCTTATAAGATGGATCTGTATTAAAAGACCCCATGAATCGAAAAAAAAAATGGAAAATCCCTTAAAATGAGTTTCTGAGAAAGCATGTAAATTGCCAGTGGCTTTTGTCTGCATTTCTAGATCACTAAAGGCATGGTTATCAGATATGAAAGAAGAGATTAGATCAGGAGTACCAAGACAACAAACATGTTTTCGATCTTTGTCATATTAAAGCTGAATACAGATTATTTTATGTGATACTTCAGCATCATTTGCAGAGCATTGGCTGTTTCAACAACATCAAGAAGAGCCCTTTGGCTAAAAAATGTAGATTGCAGATTCATCTTACAAGAATACATGATTAATGCTCTACTTCCTTCTATCGCAAGTCTTTATTTGGATTAGAATTGAAGGAACTCATTTAAATGATACTGTATCGGGGCAAGAGCAAACTTTTCCCATAAAGCAGAATACAGATTAGGGCCACCAGACCCTTTTTCAAGTGTGTCACGAGACAGTCAAGAGATGGCACAAAAGCCTTTTGAAGAGAAAAAGATTAGTAAGTCATTTTGAGCAAGAATGTAGAAGAGGACTCGAGAAAGGAAAAAATATGTGTTGTACCATATCTAGTCAGCTGGCTCATAAAGGCTGCCCCATCAGACCATCTAAATCTACATGTCAGCAGAGTGATTCAAAACCTGAAGGATCATGGATAGTTAATCAGTTGTGACAAAAGCAATTTCTGACCAAGCCAATAGACTCAGTTTTTTTTAGATCTCATGTTCCATACGCAAATACGACAAGATTGGTTTACCAGCAGACAAGTAACAAAAAATGTCGAAAGAAGTCAAAAGGCGGAGGAACTCCAAATTGGTAACAGAAAGACAGACCAGGAAAGCTCTAGCTCTTATTTCAATAGATGTGTACTGTTCCACATGAACGATTTACTGTCATCATTGGTCAAGAAAATATCACTATCCCAACGATTCCCAAGCCTAAAAAAAAC
This sequence comes from Ascaphus truei, assembly GCF_040206685.1. Lineage (NCBI taxonomy): Eukaryota > Metazoa > Chordata > Amphibia > Anura > Ascaphidae > Ascaphus > Ascaphus truei. The sequence goes on along the minus strand of NC_134484.1, from coordinate 195,423,710 downwards.
ATCTTAAAATAGTGGGAGATGCCACACAATTTACAGAGAGGTAGCCAGTTGATGGTTCCCATCTGATTAGTAATATCTATAGATCCCATTCAGAAGGACCAAAGTGCAATTTTTCAAGACCAGCATACTCAAAGGGGACTCTAGTCATATCAAGATACAATTCCACAAACTTCTCTTGGAGCCAAGGGCAATATTTAAGGCAATCATGGCATTTCACACTCAACTAGAAATGAACAACATATTAGTGGCTGCATATCTGAACAAACAAGGGGGAAGAAGAGAGAAGCTAAGCAGATGTTATTATTATTGGCAGACGTAATACAGTTGCAGACTTTCTCAATCGGCAAGAAATATAAACGGGAATGGCCTTTGCACAAACATGATCCAGCAAATTTGTTACAGATGGAATAGCTACAAATCTCTGCCCAAGATCTCTAGAGGTTCAGATCGCTGAAATCGATGCTTTCACGGGAGAACCTCCTAGTAATCATTCTATTCATAAAAAGGTTATTAAAATCAGCATTAAGGATTCATTATTCTATGAGGTCACTTCTGCCAATGTGAGATTTGTACTGTATCTGGTCCTAAAAGCTTTCTGTAAAGAATCTTTTGAACCTGCACTAAAGGGTGCTAAGCTTTAGCACACCTTAACTCCCTTTCAGAAAGGGCATGTGCCTCATCTGAAGACATATGCAAGGTTGAAACCTGGAGGGATATGAAAACCTCAGAGAAAAACAAGAAAAAAATGGGGGACACAAAATGAAGAAATATAGCAAATGAATATTCAATAAAAAGTCGAATGACACTGAACAATAAGTAATTGTTCAAACACACAAAAAATAAAAATTAAATAAAAAGAGGATATATTCACCTGTGAAACACTCTCAAGATACTCTCCTCCTGCTTTCAATGTCTGCTGGGCTGTCATGGGACTGTGTTTCCTCGGTTGTTGCTGGATGTTTTTGTGGTCTCTCGATTGAGATGCGTAGCTGCTTGAAGGTTGCAGACCCCTGCTTGCTGGCAGCGGTTGCAGCTCTGCTTCATGGTTTTCTCTTCCTTGCAACCAGAATTCTCAGCGTCCTAAGTCCTGCACGATGATGCACGGTCCTCCCGGCTCCTTCCGGATATGACACAGTGGACCCGAAAGTGATTCGTCCACCGTCGGTGCTGCAGCTACAGTTTCCAGCATACACTGGAAATAGCTGCAGGTGAGACTGCAGTTGAGAGTGAGTGGCCACAACCTGTGTCTGCTATACTCCTCCTCCAACGTGTTCCCCACTTGTTGTGGATTCGCTGACAAGTGTGTTTGCACAATTACTTATGCAGTGTCATTGCACTTTTTATTGAAATTCATTTGCTATATAAAGTCAATTTCTTCACTTTTTGCCCCCAATTTTTTCTTGTTTTTCTCTGAGGTTTCTGTATGTGAAGAAGAGTGCTATCCTCTTGTTCGGGGCAGCATCAACTAAAGACATTACCATATATTTAAGAGTACATTGCCTAATTACATTGTTTTGGATGTGGATACATTAATACCCACTCCAACAGTTGATGAGTGGTCACACTCAGTGCATGCTCATAGTCTGCATCTACAGGGATACAGCCATCAGTGGTTTTATTCATTTTAATTTTTTTATATGTATTTTTTATTAACATTGTGTTATCTAGTGCACACATGACATCATAAGAAATGGTCAATTATAGGATATCTTAGGGCAGTCACTTGTGTCAATCATACACCATTAGACATTTTACTCCGTAACGTGCCCCAGGACCTACGATCTGCAAGATCAAATACCAGCTGAATTTTGCCTAGCGCACCCCCAAGCACCTACAGTAGGTGCATGCATATCAGTGCAATTTTTTCTTTACGTGGATATGAATACATTTAGCAAGCATTATTTGGATGTTTCTTCATCCGCGGAATTAGAGTTTCAGTAGAAAGTACTCCAAGCCATAATATATTAATGCAACCCCTTATTTGGAATTGCTGTAAAACATCCCGTATTAGTGCACTACTTTATGGGTGACGACGAATAAATAGAGGCTTTCTAACTGAAAATTCTATTTTTTTCCAGTCCATTCATGGACCAGTATTCCCTCTTACCTGAAGATTCGTCTGCTAATTAATTTGAAAGCTGTATGATTGTTCTTTGTCTTCTAGAATTGCAATACATAACAGTGGAGAAGTAACAGCTAGCCACAGAAAAGGGGGAGGGACCAATACTCACAATAGTGTACTGCCATGAATGAATTAGAAGAAATATAAAGGCATAATATTTTCAAATTGCCATTGCATTCAGGTATTATAGTTTAGTGAATAGCATGGAAATTTTGGTGAGAAAAAAAAATCTATTTTTCTGTCGATTTACCATATGTCACTCTTTATTGTATACCAGGACATGTTTAATGACCAGATGAGTTTATTTCTGCCACAGTAATAATGAATAATGTAAATAATAGTTCTATTAATGTAGCCTTGCTCTTCCTGTATCTAGCACACAGCTGAAGGCGCACACCGCAAAACACAAAAAGCATCGCGTTGTCACATGTCCATTATGTGATCAAACATTCAAGAACAGCTGTCAAATGAGCAGGCACCAAAAGCGCTTCCATCATAAACAGATCATTGGTGAGGGGAGGAAGAGAAAGAGGAAGAAAGCAGAAGACCACATTGGTCTTACTGAACCAGAAGGTTCCACCAAGCCACGTAAAAATGCAAAAAGAGAGTTCGCCTGTGACATCTGCAGCAGGTAACCGTTTGTTTATTTGGCTGTTTTTGAATGTTATCTTTTCTGCATAGAAAGGAAGAAAATGCTTTAAGATACCTAGTGGGTATAATATGAATACAACTCATTGCTTTACTGATGTATTGTTTTGTTACTATCTCAATACATATTTGGACATAAATTGCTTTAATATAAACAAAATCAAGTGTTGCAGAATAACGAGAAATATAACAATGTATTTTCAAATAGTGTTGACCTTGCACCTTAACCTTTTCATTGTCAATTTAAAGTTATAAGGGCATTTGCAAAGCTTTTTTAGATCCTACATCTTGTAATCTATTTTCTTTGTCAATTCTTAAATGATCCATACTTTTTACTATACAGCACAAACCGCACCACTTAGCATACAAAATAAAATCTTCCATTTGCTATCCATTCATGGTTAATAATTCAGCCATAGTCAATTCAAGTATTTAATATTTTCCAGTAGGTGTCAGTAAAGAACAACTTTATTGCACTTAAAGCTGCAGTTCAGTCAATATCCTGCATGTGTCAATATCCTGCATGTGTGTTTTTTTTAATAAATCAGTTCTGTAGTAAGAAAAAATACTTTTAGCATTTTCTGTTTTAAAAAAAACAACTTTGAAAGACCAATTTTCTTGTATTATATTTTAACAAGCATTTGCTAAGGCACTGCCCCTTCATGTCCTGTCACAAGCCCTGGCACACCCCTTTGTCAGCCCTGCCCTCCCTCTAGCACATGTCAGTGCAGCAGTGCTCATGAATATTCATGAGCTTCCACTGACTGACAGAAGCAGATGAAAAACATATGCCATATCTAAAGATGTCGCCAAATTTCGCCGATCAATACATGGAGAACGAATTGACTGGCAGCTATACAGTTCTTTAGGTAAGTAGAGATTGCCCACATGAAACTATTGAATTAAAAAAATAAATTAAAAAAAAAAAGACTGAACTACAGCTTTAACTGATTTGTATTACGCCTGTAACATGCAATAGATCTTCCATTCCTCCTCAAGTTATATTGTTAAAACATGTATTTTTCTTTTAATTTGGGCAGTTACTAAGCTTAAACCCCCCTTCCTCTTCTAGCTAAGTGCTCTGGTGATGACTGTCTTCCATCAAACTTGTTACCTAATAAGGAGGTCATAGATGGTCTTCTCAATATTAAATCCTACTGAACACCTGCAGATCTTTTTCTACCAATAGTGAGCAGGTGGCATCTACCTGTCAGTATCAGGGTCACTCTTTCTTGCAGTATTATCTCGGACAAATGATATGGATCGGAGTATTGTAGTACAAGTGGCCTTTAAAGGTGCAACCTTCTATACTCTATTGTAGAAAACATGCAGTATTTTATATTGGTGTTACTTTTTATGTTGTCTACAGTACTTATAACATAACTTCTTTTTTTATGATACAGCATACCAGATATCTATTGATCTACTCATATTCTTCAAGTTTTATGTTGATAGACTTGCAATGTGATTGGATATAGAGTAATTAATATCATAAGATCTCAAATATAAGTGTAACCCCTCTGTTTTACCTCAAACTGACGTCAGCTGCTACGATGGGGCCCGAGTCCTCCTCCCTTATTCCTTACCCAACACACAGCCATATGTCAGACAAAGGGAGGCAGACCACAGTGATGTAAATAAAACAAGGATATTTATAAAATAGTTATCTCTAGGCACTAACATAACAATATGATCCTCAAACGTAAAGATCAGGCAGTACATACGCAATGCACTTAGATATAAACACTTCACTCAAGAAGCTGCGCAGGTCTGTACCCGTGTCTCTCTCCGTGATCACCCGACCCTGAGTGTAAGGACCTGTGAAAAGGTGCCGGCACATTGTTGGAGCTCTAAAATGGTCTGTGCATGTAGCAGGCCTGTACTTCGTAAATACTTCTGTACCCTTTCACTTGGCTTCCGATGAGGCTACATGTGCCTCTGTTGCTACACGTGCCTCCCACTCTCCGGCAGATGGCTGCTATGCTTGGGCTCCATTCCTGGAGGCGATCTGCAATCTGGGCCCCCTGCGTCCAACAAGTTGTACTGCTCATTGCCTGGCCCCTGATCGCACCTGGTTGGCACGAGGTCCCTCAGGGTCGCAACCGCTCTGTCGCCGCGTGCTATGCCAGGGACTCTTAAAGACTTCTATATCTTAGTTCCTTCTGAACAGCCTCTAACGTCATTGACTGATGTCCTGTCCATCACAAGTCATATCCTCAGCACACACAAGAGCTGGCAGGCAGTGTGTGTCAGCTGCATGCACTTACAAGGGGGTTACATAAGAAAATACATAAATAAACACAGTGTGCTGTTTATTTGCAGTTATCTGTATTTCTGACCATCTTTTTGGGAGTGTTTACACCATTAATAGGGCCACCTATATACCCAGTGATCTAGATTGGATGAATAGCTGACATTTCCAGTGTACTTTGGGACAGTTTTTAAATATTTTGGCATTAGATAAATTGGGTTCCTTAGAAATGTGTGCATACTAAAATGCATAACACGAGTATCTTAACCTTTTGAGTACAAGAGGGGCGTGGGGCCAGAGAGCCACATTTGCCTCTGGCGCTTCGGTCACGTGACCGCTCCACCACTGATGACAGAACAGAAGGGAGGAGTCATCCCCCTTCCGTCCATCATCCCTTGTTTTGGGACTTAGATGGGGGGGGGGGGGGTCCCCAGAGCTGAAATTAACGGGGTTAAGTTCCCTGAGACCCTCTGATTCAAACCTCTGTTTAAAAAAAAAAAACTAATTTTAAAAAAAAGCATGAATTGCTGCTTTAAATCAGGTTTACCGGCAGTATACATTACTTAGTGAGACTGCACCTTTAATTTGTCTAAGCGAACAGTCATGTGCCGAGTCAGAGTATGTGGACAACCATGTAAAAATGAGATCATGTTTGCACCACTCCTCCTCTTCCCCCACCCCCTTCCCTCTTCCTCTGTAGCCACGCATGCAGCTTTCTGGAGAAATATTGAATGCCAGCAGGGGGACATAGTCTAAACCGCTGTTTGTTTAGTGTTTCTCTATTAGTGCAGTTTGCAGAGTTTTAATGTAATAGTCAATGACATATTATGCCTGGAGGTAATTGAGCGGGCTGACATTGTATGGCAAAGGTTAATTGAAGGTACACTCGGTCATGACTTTCTAAAGAAACGGGCATTTATTTGAATAAAATAAGGGATATATTTGAATAGCCCTTCTCCCCTTCTATTTTAAAAACACAAACATTGCATAAACCATTGCAAAAAAAATAACATGAAAAGAGCTTTACTTAGCTCAATGTTTATCAAGTTGCGAATGTCTTGACTCAGCCACAGCACTACCATTTTGTTTACAAGGCAATTGTAACGACTGAAATAGACTGTCCCCCTCCCCGTAAGTTAGCATTCTATTCTATTCTCAGTGTTGCCGCCTTTATTGTGTGTGCATGTTATTGCAATAAAAGTTGTTTTTATTTTATTTTTGCAAATATATTTTGGCTACAGTGATTTTTCCCTCTTATTTTGTTTTCTTTCTGTACTCCAACCTATTTTGTTTGGCTCCTGAATCTAAATACAATATTGAAGAGTCTTTCTTTATTCGCCTCAAGCTGATCCCTCCGTAATCTTTCTATTTCAGATGCGCGTTGCCTTTGTATTTAAAAGATGTTGATCCGTCCGTCTCTAAGCACGTTAGCTTCCCTTATGCAAATGCTCAGCTCCTAGCTGTGTGGAAAGTGAGGCTGGTTTTATTCTGCATAGTTTGAGTATTTTAACTCTTTCAGTGCTTTGGGGGGGAGAGGCCTGCAACACATTGCAAAGATAGTGCAATACTTGTACTAGCAAAACGTGCCAAGTTGTCAGCAGCCTTTTTTCTTCTTCCTTTTTTGTATATAAGGACAGTAGGTTAAGTGGTCTAACTGTGATGGTAAGAAGGGTTCGTTTACCACTCCTTTTGCAATTACAAACCTGTGTTACCCATACTTTTTTGTTTATAAAGCTATAATTTCCCTTTATTTAAAAAGCTTTCTCTTGATATTTTAGAGCATAAACATTGGATCAAAAAATGAGGTCATAAGCGTTTTTGTTTCAGGTTTAGAATATTTTGCGCCTCGGCACAGATGCTCTGTTTCAGGGGCGCGCAAACTTTTTTTGCTGTGCCCCCTCTGCCTGTTCTGCTTGGGTGGTGCACCCCCAACCTCCCACCCCCTACCTCGCGTCGGATGACGTGTGTGACGTCACGTCACATGTTGCCATGGACACGAGTCCTGACACCGCAGAGTGGAGGTAAGTTTAGAGTTGCAGGGGCTTCACGCGATCCCCCCGGCATTTAATTAAAATACCTTGGAGGAAGAGCGGGGGCCCCTTCAACGCCGCGCGGCCACCACTTTGCGCACCGCTGCTCTATTTAATGTGTTGGTGTGAAATTAGTAGTGGTCTGTACAGTACCACTCCATTTGACTAGATTGCATGCCTCCTTATAAGAGCAATAACGATCAGAGCGATAACCGAGAGCTTGCTTTTATTTAGATAGGAGGGCTAGAGTATTGAGTATTCCTTATGGATAATAGGTATGACATGTAGCATACAGAGTAAAAAACCTGGACCTATAAAGGTGTTCCCTCCTCATTCCCCTTTGTTATGTTGAGTCTATTATTATTTAAATGTTTTGGTATTGTCTGATGTCAAAATGGATCCCATCATTATTGCTCATTGTTAAATATGGATCTATCGGTCCAGGCGGTTTGAGATGTGGTTCCTGTAATACGATGTCTCTAACATCCCTATATTATTTTCTGTATCTCACTTGAAAATTGCTAATAAAAAATAAGCTGAAAAAAAGAGCAATAACACCCTAACTAACCTCTATTTTTCTTTTACAGGATTTTTTTCCACATGATTGGAACCGGGACCTCGTCCTGAGCTGAACCACATTATTTTCAGCTCCAGGGACCTCCGGTTCCAAAGATTCTTACTAGTGAAGTTACTGGTATAAATGACTGTTTTTTTTAAAGGGGATTTAAATGGTTATCCAATAGTAAGCCACAAATGATGATGTTGGGGCTTCCTGTTAGCCAGGGATTAGGCAGCCATTTTGTTTCCCCTGAGGGAGATTTCACCGGTAAGCATCTCAGGAATAGGGAGCTGAAAATATTGCTGTTTGGCTCACGGGAATCCCATGGTTCCCACCATGTAAAAAAAGGGAGATAAAGGAAAGATAATTAGGAGGAACTGCTCATTAAAACTGAAGAATGCGTTTGCATAAGAAGTGACTTTCTCTTTCGGACAATTTATTTTACTTCTTTCTATGATGTAACACTGGAACATCTTTTGCTTGCCTCATAAACATGTTTTTTACCTTATGTTTTTCTTCAAATACTATACATATGGCGTTGCTAAAAATAAAACTTGCATTCATAATTATTCCACGTAATAGTGGCTGTGGTATAGATTGTTAGGATAGCACACAAAGTAATTTTTGGGTGACCATCATATTTTGTTCATGTGTTTAACAAAGCGAAGTACTAGTGACAGTTTTAGATAGAGACTAGGGATGTTTATTTTCAGAAGTAGCTGGTACAGAAGGTTTGATCTACAGAATTATTTAGCAGCAGTCTAAAGTGTGAACATTCCCTTCCGTTTGGAGTGTAAAGGAGAGAGAATTGGTTTATGTATAGCAGCTGCTGCGGTGAAAGACACCATTGTGTTTTATCAAATCATTTAGTACTGGAGTGTTTATTTGTAGTTTTTGAAATCGTAATGATCAGACCCACGTATTCTTAATCAGAAGATAAAATTGGTGAAGAAGGGGCTGGCGTTGCAGTTTACAGCTGTGTGACATGGTTATTGCAGTGAATGCATTACACCAGGGGCGCGCAAACTTTTTTGCTGCGCCCCCCCCTGCCTGCTCCTCTCCGTTCTGAGCCCCCCTCATTACATGACGCCGCGGGGTCACGTCACGTGACCCGCAGCGTAATTTGATGCGTGTGACGTCACGTCGCTTGAACCCGCGGCGTCATTTGATGCCGCGTTGCCATGGACACGAGTGACGTAGGCAGAGTCCAGGTAAGTTTTAGAGTAGCAGGGGCCTCACGCGATCCCCCGGCATTTAATTTAAATGCCTCGGGGAAGAGCGTGGGGCCTCTCCAACCGCCCGGGCCCCCCCAGACAAATTCAGCGCCGACCCTGGGGGGCACGCCCCCCACTTTGCGCACCGCTGCGTTACACAATTCTCTCATGGACCCATTTCCTTTTTGATTTTCTTTTTTTATACATGTTATACAATCATCATAGAATTCCCTCCCTTGCTTCCAAATGACCGCAAACCCTAATGGTATCTTCAGATGTAGTTTTTGTTAAAGAGCACACAATGATTCAACTTTTATTATTGATTGTATATTCTCTTGAGCCTTCCCACGCCATACAGTACTTAATGGTTTTCTTGTGGAAATACGTTGGCACAACTGAATATAGCGAGGGCATAAATAATGACCATCTTCATATGGAATGCAACAGAGATGTACTTGGCACCAGTGGTTTATAAATTTGTGGGGAGCCACCAATCCCTGATCTCCTGTGTTATTACTGGAACTATTCTCTGCACTCTCTCTTTACTTGAATGCATGGCATGCTGGGGATTGTAGTTTTGCTTGTAGTAATTCTTTGGTGGTAGGAACAGTGGGATCAAAAGCTTTGTGTCTAGGCCTTGGAAGGAAGTGGATGTACTAGTGTTATTTTAAACATATTGTGAGAAGTTAGAACCAGTCAAACATATACAGGCATACCCCGCATTAACGTACACAATGGGACCAGAGCATGTATGTAAAGCGAAAATGTACTTAAAGTGAAGCACTACCTTTTCCCACTTATTGATGCATGTACTGTACTGCAATCATCATATACGTGCATAACTGATGTAAATAACGCGTGTGTAACAGGCTCTATAGTCTCCCCGCTTGCGCACAGCTTCGGTACAGGTAGGGAGCCGGTATTGCTGTTAAGGACGTGCTGACAGGCGCATGCGTGAGCTGCCGTTTGCCTATTGGGCGATATGTACTTACTCGCGAGTGTACTTAAAGTGAGTGTACTTAAAGCGGGGTATGCCTGTACTTACCTCCATAGTTGATAGCATCTCCAGCTGGGCTATGTGGGGCTATTGAAATGGCAGACTTAAAGCTCCCATGTCATGCGGGCCAAGATGAAGTCATGATGTCCTCTCTTGCGGGTTCCTATTGGTCCGCGTGACCAGGACATTTAAATCTGCAGCTCTGCTACCGGAACCCCCTACAGAGCTACGTATCCCGGGAAGCAGGGGGTCAGTGGAGCTGAAATGAATGCAGCTCATCTCCGGGAACCCCTGCTTTCCACCTAGAGGGAATTTCATTTTTGGGGGGGATTTGCTTGTTTAAGCCCACTATAACTAAGAGACCAGGTTGCACCGAAACACCCCAAAAGGTACATTCAATTACACAATACAAACAAAAAGTGAGTGAGTGATAAATAGTGAAAGAGGGAGTAATAACGAGAGAGGGGAGAGTGCAGAGTGCATGAAACCGCATTATGCAATCTTTTATTGGGCCATTTGCACAGCCTACTCACCTTTTGTCTAACACTTTCCAACATACAATGATGATGTAACACCATGTTCTAGTGATCCCGACCCGCAACACATGCAGTACCATACGTTTAAGTAATTTAATTTAAAGGGATCGTTTTAATTAAAATGACCACCCTTTTCCGGGTACGTAATTGAAACATGTATACGAATAAAAAGCAATGAATGGTTTAATTAATATAATAGCATTTGTATAAAGTACACATAACAACCACCCATCCATCCACCCACCCACCTAACCATATTAATAAATATTAATGATACACAAATATTAACCCTTTTACTGTGAGGCCAGTAACTATACTATTGCACTGTAGGCACATAAAGCAAAGACAAACATGCTTACTCTTTACATCAGCATTCCTGCCCACCGCCCAAACTTTTCCCCCCCCTTTTTTTGCAGCATATCTTAACCACCTGAGCTCATGCGTGTTCCCCCGACCTTTCCATTCCACGGTTCCCAAGCGGAAAGGAGTTTTAATTATTTGTTGTTTCTATGTGAAAACACCAAAAAAATAATACAAACACGCCCACCAGTCATCAATAGAAAGCCGCAACATATCTCCCAATAGTCTCCTGGCTTCCTATTTACCACAAGAGTGAGCCCAGAACATGCAACCATTTGTTTAGTTGACGGGCAGATATTTTTGGCACCACGGAATTGGGAGTGAGCTCCCTGGATGCCAGGAGACCACAAAGCAATTCTGGAGTAACCCTGGTTTCGGTACGAGGGCGAGGAAACGCCCCAGAACAGCATGGATTGATGCTTCAATACCTAACATCTTCAAGTGGCAGTTACCAAGGATTGTAACCTATAACCTTCAACAATCATTACGGTTTATGGTTTAGCTTGTGGGTGTAGGAAGAAAGGTGCAGTCAAGTGGCTTGTCTTGACAAAGGTCCGAGCTACGTACCGAAACGTCGCTCTTTCCACATTAAATGCTTTTATTCAATTTGAGAAAGTTCTCTGGTAAGCGACTTTGTCGCTCATCTGAAGGAATTTATTCAAATTATAGTTCATCTCACCAGTTCCTAAATTGAAACAGTTTAAAGAAGAAATCCACTCGAATTAACCTGTATTCTTTTTGATATGATTGGAACCAGGGGGTTCTCCTGAACTGAACAGCACTATTTTCACCCCCCCCCCCCCCCTCCACCTGGTTTCCGAGATACTTATTGAAGTTTCCGGAATCACTTCCTGGTTTTTAACTGGCCATCCATTGATGATGTTGCATCTTTCCATTGCCCAGAGATTTGGCAGCAAGCTGTGTCCCCTGAGGGAGATTTAAACCAGCTAACATCCCTGGGAAGTACCCCAGGAACCAGGGTGTCCCTGCATCTGAACATAGTGGCATTTGGCTCTGGGGAACCACTGGTTGGGGGGTAGGGGGATAAAGCGTAAGAGGAACTCCTCCTTTAACTTTTCACCTTTAACATTTTCTATGTTCTCAATATTTTGCATTGCTTTTAGTTTTCCACATTAAAGTAATATACATTTATTTTGTGAAAATACTCTTACAGTAGGTACTTGGCAAATAGATCCATTAGGAGTAGTTAGAGTGGTAATAGTGCTTAATTGTTACCGTGTGATGAATAGAAGGAGTGGTATGGAACGTGCTAGAAGGAATTGCAACAATGCTAATGTTTTGTGTGGACCGGTAAACCTGAAAACCTCCAGAGGAGGGGTATATGAGGAGGGTGCTGAAGTAGTTAGAGCAAATGGGGCAGTTCTGTGCTGTTGAAATGTAGGATACAGCTGCACCCTTGTTCCTGGATGTCTGTCGACTAATCGTGGAGACAACAGCCTTAACACTAGACCACAAGACTTGTCAAAGAGAAGGATGAGATTGCCACTTCATCTGGGACTGGGATTACGGTTCCCATGACCTTCCAACGCCATCTAACGTGTTTCTAACCATTGTCTTCACATACGGTATCTTGTTTCCGAGCCCTGTCTGTAAAGTGCCTCTTGTACTTGGTGATGTTTGCATCACAGGTTAGGTGACTTGATTTTTGTGTTCGGTGTTTTCAAATGTCACTTACATTTCTATATATATATATATACAGTAAGAAGCGGGTTGTGTGTCCCTGCAAGTACCAGCATAAAAAAAACCAGAGAAAAAGGTCTGTCACAATCTTATGGGTCTTCTTACAGTCACAACGTCTATTCATTTAATTGAAATGTTTAAAGTGAGTTTTGTTAAAATTCTGCCAAGCATGTTTAGTGGTTATAGCTATCCCATATATTGTATGAAACTGTCCTAATTCTTGGTTTATTAAAATATTATATACAATATGCAGCGATTCATTATAGTTCGATCTTTGTGGGGTCACTAATTAAGGGCTTATAATTGATAAAAAAAAGGGATAAATATAATTAAGTTTGCTCACCCAAACAATAGAATAACAAATATCACATAATATTCCAACCATCCTCCTTTAATTAGTATGTAGGACTAGTTAGCAGTTCACTACACAGTGAAGAATGAATGATGCAATTAATGCAGCAGAGTTGCGGTGATTAGGATAAGCTATGAGTCAGTCCTTAGAAACGTCACAATGGCAACTTTTATTAAACAATCCACCCTAACTAACCTCCATTTTTTATTTACAGGCTTGGTACTGTGGTATCCTCCAGAGCTGAAACGCTGTGGGGATCTCCTAGTTTCCGAGATACTTACTAATGAAGCTACGAGTATTACTTCCTGGTCTTTAAATTGGGCCATCCAATAGGAAGCCACAACTGATGATATAATTAATAATAATAATAGTTTGTTCTTCTATAGCGCTGCTAGTTTTACATAGCACTTCACAGAGACATTTTGCGGACACAGTCCCTGCCCCGAAGAGCTTACAATCTATGTTTTTGGAGCTTGGGGCACAGGCAGATAAAGTGCATTGCCCAAGGTCACAAGGAGCCGACACCGGGAATTGAACCAGGTTCCCCTTCTCAGTGCCAGTCAGTGTCTTTACTCACTGAGCCGCTCCTTCTCTGATATTGCAGCTTCCTATTGGCCAGAGATTTGGCAGCCATTTCATTACCCCTAAGGGAGATTTAAACCTGACAACTTCACCAATACAGTAGGTATCTAAGGTACCTGGGGGCCCGGAACTGTAAATGATGGCATTTAGCTCAGGGAGATACCTGGTTCCCATATTGTTATAAACAAAAAAACGAGTAGGAGGTGTGAAGGTAGCGGTAAATGTGACTGCTTTTAATAAAGGTCAAGCCTGCCATTATCCCTACCTGTCAGTAATACATCTGTATTATGTTTGTATATGTGTGTAAGTGTGTGTGTGTGTGTGTGTGTGTGTGTGTGTGTGTGTGTGTGTGTATTGTAAGCCAGGTTCCAGCACTTCAGGAACCAGGGGTTAATGTTATGTTCAGCTGGAATGTTGCAGAGTGCTCTGTGATCTTTCCAAGTAACTCTTTGCATGTAACTGTGTTTGTTGTTGCATTTCCACCCACCAGTCAGGGGCTGGGTCATATTGCAAACACCTGGGGGTGCTAGATAAGATCAGCACAGCTTTAGCTGTGAGTTCCTGGTTCTTTAGCAGAGGCAGCTGGAAAGAAGCTGGGAGTAACTTGGAGAAGCTGTGGAGGGAAGGAAGAAAGAACAGGGGAAATCTCTATCGTCTGATTCATGTTTTGGGGTCCTAGAGTGTCAGCTCTTGGAACTGACTGTTGTATATGTACTGCTGTGCCGGTATGTAAAATATGCAACAATAAATAATTTTTATGTTTTTGCCTTTCCAGGAGTGCCAGCAAGCAGAGATTTCTAGGCTATGAGGTTCAGGGTGGGTTTTGCGGAGAAAGTCTTTACAAATTGTGGCTATGTAGCGGGGTTCCAGGGTTACTGGATACCCCGAAGGTGTACCCGGAAATCAGGTATGACTCTCGGATACAATGAAGCACAATGCTCCAGTCAAAATCCTACCCTGACCAACGTTCTTGCAGCTAACGCCAGGTGTCCCTGCTTCAACACAGACCAGAAAGGTAAAAGGGGCATAGGGGATCATGGTATCCCCAGAACGGTACAGAGGTCCCTAGTCTAGAGGGGGGTGCTCAGTTCATGCCCAAGACACCCTGAACCTGGTATTGGGGTTCAAGGGGTGCTCCAGCTATAGGATAAAGCTGCAAGGTTTATTTGGTATAAAAATGTAAAGTCAGGTTTTTGCAGTGTGGCAGGGATATGACTAGTGAGAATAGCTAGTAGGAATTCTTATTCTATTTCTGACACCAAAGATTGACTTAGACATTATTAGCAAGACACTCTATCCAAGTATATTTTAATAAATGGGTATGTTTAAAATGTGTAATTCTTGGTGTACTGTATATGAGCTGGGGATTTCTAAGTAGTGGTTCTGAGAGACCAGCTGGCTACCAAGCTGGTGCCACTAAGTCTGTTCGGGTCCCGGACTTTAAAGCCACAGAGATGCCAAGGTGTTAGGGCGGACGGAGTACCGGAGTTCTCCTTGAGTACCCTCGTCCTGACATGAATGAGGGCTATCAGGCGACCATTTCAGGCATTGGAAGCTTTACAAATTTAGCCTTGGTCCCAAATGCCATTGTTACAGTCTAGTTTAAAAACAGTATGTTTTGGGAAATCCAGTTTTCAAGTCTCAAAAAGTAAGATTGAAGTATGTGTTCAAGTCGAAGAGGCTTGGGATTTGTGCATATAAGATTGTGTCATCTGCATACATGTATATTGAGGCTCCCTTACAAGCTGTAGGAAGATTATTGATGAACACTGAGAAGAGTAGGGGCCCCAGAACAGAGCCTTGCGGGACATCACAGGTGATATCCAATGGGGTTGGAGTTAGAGCCTGAGATGGACACATGTTGGGATCTACCTTTTAGGTAGGAATGAAACCAGTGTAAAGGATGCTTCCCTATTCCAGAGCACTGGAGTTTGTTAAGCAAGATAACACAATCAACAGTAGCAAAAGCCTTTGTAAAATCTAGGAATATTGCACCAGTGAGTTGTCTCCATTCCATTCCACTGGATTTAATTTCAAACTTTTAGCAGGGTTGGTGCCGTGGAGTGTTTGGGGTGAAAGTCAGATTGGAATTGGCTAGGGAAATGTGTATTGGTGTGGTAATCGCTTCATTGGGAGTGAACACATTTTTCCATAACTTTGGATGGTATTGGGAGAAGAGAGATTGCCCTGTAGATTGAGACAGTGTTTTTGTCCCCACTTTTGAAGATTGGGACAACTCTGGCAGTTTTTCAGGTCTTAGGGATATGGCCTGCAGACAGGATAGGGTTGACTATGGAAGCAATTGGTTTGGTAATGGCACAAGTCTTAGGAACTTACTGTAGATTGCAGTAAGTCAGGTCCACATTGGCTGCTTAGTTTTAATTTGAGGCGCGCTTGTGTAATCTCCTCTTCGGATACTTGGACACATTGTGAGCAGTGTTGGGAGGGGGTGGGGCTATAAGGGTTCTCACAGAATGAGGTTCATGTATGTGGTTTGGGTTGCGTTTCGCTAATACAGTAAGTTAGTAGCATACCCCACAAAGTAATCATTGAATGCATTTGCAATGTCAATGGGGTTTGTCAAAGTAATACAGTATCACCCTTAGTGATATTACTTGGATGTTCATGGTTAGAAGGCTGGAATATATTGTTGATAACCTTCCAGAAGTTAGCTGGGTTTGATGTATTCTGGTGAAGATTGGCAGAGTAATATTGTGCTTTTGCATGTCTTGTTTGCCTTGTGCACATATTCCGCAGGCATCTGAACTTAAGATCCTTGGTAGTGCCAGTTACTTTGTAGCTTTTCCACAATGCATCCCTGAAATCGTAGAGGGCTATAAGGTCAGTTGTAACCCACGGAAGATGGGCCTCCATACTCTTATTCTGCATAGTGGAGCATGGGGGGGAAGGGGGGGGGAGGTGGGGAGTGGAGGGGGAAGGGGGGGAGTTGAGGGGAGGAGGATTAAGGGAGGAGGGGAGGAGGGGAAGTGGAGGGGGGAGGGGTGGAGTGGAGGGAGGGAGTGGAGGGGGGGAGTGAAGGGGAGTGGAGGGGGGAGAGGAGGGGGAATGGAGGAGTAGAAGGGGGAGAGGGGGAGTGGAGGGGGGAGGGGGGAGTGGAGGGGGGAGTGGAGGGGGGGAGTGGAGGGGGGGAGTGGAGAGGGGGAGGGGAGGGTGGGAGTGGAGGGGGGAGGGGGAGAGTGGAGGGGGGGAGAGGTGGAGTGGATTGGGGGGAGAGGGAAAGAGGGGGAGGGGGGAGCAGGGGGCATATGTATAGTCATAATTTATGTATCCGGTTGCCCCCCCCGTCCGGGCGTCCATTCCCCCGCTGGCTGGGGAGGGGAGTGTAGGGGGGAGAGGGGGAGGGGAGTGAAGGGGGAGAGGGGAGTGGAGGTGGGAGAGGGGGAGGGGAGTGGAGGGGGGGAGGGGAGAGGGGGTGGAGTGGAGGGGGGGAGAGGGGGAGTGGAGAGGGGGGAAAGGGGGAGGGGAGGGGGGAGCAGGGGGCAATTGTATAGTCATAATTTATGTATCCGGTTGCCCCCCCCATCCGGGCATCCATTCCCCCGCTGGCTGGGTGGCTGGCCACCTCCCCTGCTTGTTCTTCGATGGCTCGGGCCTCTCCCTCCCCCCCGTTCCCCGATGGCCAGCCGCTTACCCCCCCCAGCCGGCCGCTTGCTCCCCCGATGGTTCGTCCAGCCAATGGAGGCACGTGCAGGCAGCAGCAGGAAGCGCCATGTGTGTTCGTGGCCTGAGGCGCGGGGTAATGGTGCGCTCCCCCGGCCGGCTGCTCCGCCGCTTGTTCCTGGGCGGTTGAGGCGGGACGCGCAGGGGTGTTCTGCGGCAGGGGTTTAAGGTGTGAGGTGCAGGGTGTAAGGTGTGAGGCACAGGGTGTAAGGTGTGAGGCGCAGGGTGTAAGGTGTGAGGCGCAGGGTGTAAGGTGTGAGGCGCAGGGTGTTAGGTGTGAGTCGCAGGGTGTAAGGTGTGAGTCGCAGGGTGTAAGGTGTGAGGCGGCACGCCTGCGGGAGGGGTGTGAGGCGCAGGGTGTACTGTCTTACCTGGGCTGCTGCACATCGTGTGGTAGGCCATCTTGGAGAGGAGCACGCGGTGTGAGGGTGAGTGAGTGTGTGTGTGTGTGTGACCACACCGGCCAATGAGAGGTGTGCGGGGGCGGGCAGGCCAAGGGAGCCATCTCATTGGACTGATGCGGAGTGACGGGCCAAAGGTCCAATGCGATTGCCCCCTAGACACAGGGAGACACATACTTACAGGCAAACACACATACGACGGTTTGAGAACTACAGGCATACCCCGCTTTAACATACGCAATGGGACCGGAGCATGTATGTAAAGTGAAAATGTACTTAAAGTGAAGCACTACCTTTTTTCCACTTTACAATGCATGTACTGTACTGTAAACATCATATATGTGCATTACTGATGTAATAACGCATTTGTAACCAAAATAAATACAGTAGGCTTTATTGAAATAAAATCTTTAATGTCAGCTGATTTTTCTTATGTGCTGACAGATACAACATGGATGAATGGAAAATTATTTTAAAAATATGTAGGAAGGATGAAGGAGAGGGCATATCTTCTACTGTACAGTATTTTTACTGAAAGGGCAGGAAGGTGAGGTGCATTTATTTGACTGACTGATATATTTTTGGGACTTATTTTTTGTGACTTTGGTGAAAACAGTACAGTACAATACTGTACAGTACAGTGTTTTACAATGCTGTGCTTCCGTAGGCCGCGCGTATAGTGCCCGCGACCGGCGACGTCACCCATCCCCGCTAGCGAAAGTTATATTTCGCTTTGCGGCGGCATCGCAGACTCCCGGGCATTTGATTTGTTCAGGGGCTGTCACATGAGGTGACAGCCCTTGAAAATCAAATATTCCCGGCTTCCAAAGTCCGCTCCGTCGCATTGCCGCTCTCGCGCTTACTATAAGCGCACGCGGCGGCGGCAATGTGTCTGTTTTTGGGCGGCATCGCCGGCACTATACGCACGGCCTTACTCAGGTCCTTGATCAGCTTGGCTTACACGCACGCACTCCCTCAGTCACACAATCTCTCACGCACTCCCTCAGTCACACAATCTCTCACGCACTCCCTCAGTCACACAATCTCTCACGCACTCCCTCAGTCACACAATCTCTCACGCACTCCCTCAGTCACACAATCTCTCACGCACTCCCTCAGTCACACAATCTCTCACGCACTCCCTCAGTCACACAATCTCTCACGCACTCCCTCAGTCACACAATCACGCACGCACTCCCTCAGTCACACAATCACGCACGCACACGCACTTAGTCACGCACACGCACTCAGTCACGCAGACGCACTCAGTCACGCACACGCAGACGCACGCAGACACACGCACACACCCGCAGACACACACGCAGACACACACGCAGACACACACGCAGACACACACGCAGACACACACTCAGACACACTCAGACAGACACACTCAGACAGACACACACACACACACACTCAGACACACACACACACACACTCAGACACACACACACACACACACTCAGACAGACACACACACTCAGACACACACACACTCAGACAGACAGACACACACACACACACTCAGACAGACACACACACTCAGACAGACACACACACACTCAGACAGACACACACACACACACACACACACTCAGACAGACACACACACACACACACACTCACTCTCAGGCAGACACACACACACTCAGACAGACACACACACTCAGACACACACACACTCAGACAGACAGACACACACACACACACTCAGACAGACACACACACTCAGACAGACACACACACACTCAGACAGACACACACACACACACACACACACACACTCAGACAGACACACACACACACTCAGACAAACACACACACACACACACACACACACACACACACACACACACACACACTCACTCTCAGGCAGACACACACACACTCAGACAAACACACACACACACACACACACACACACACACACACACACACACACACACACACACTCAGACACACACACACACACACACACACACACACACACACACACACACACACAAGCACAGAATGCAGTAGAAGAGGACCTCCTCCCCCGTAGCCTGTAACTCACATGCAAAGTTCCGTTCTGCTGCAGCAGCAGCAGCAGGAGACTAGAGCGAGATCTGAGGAGGGAGGAGGGAGGAGGGAGGAGGAGAACGGAGGGAGAAAAGCCAGGAGCTGCAGTGCGGGCGGAATCACTGCTATAGCAGCTGATTGATGGCGCGCCCGATCTCCCCCTTCCCCCTGCCATCCGGCCCCGTTCCCCGTTACCCTTTAACTGCACTCCCACTCAGTTATGGACCACAATGAAGGAGGTTGCTGTATTGGAGGTGCACGCACGCACGCCGCCCCCTGGTGTCCGTACTCGCGAAGCACGTGTACGTACACAGGGGTATGGTGTAACTAAAAAAAAATGTACGTACTTGCGAGTGTACGTAAAGTGGGTGTATGTAAAACGGGGTATGCCTGTACAGCAGAGCTTACTGCTCCCTATATAGGAGAGTAGTACTGTACTGCTCTGTATAACAGTTAACGTTGTAACTTCCCATGTCATTGCTCCCGGGGTCAAAATATAAACTTAGAGCACCAACATTTGAGGCCGTCTTCTGTTTTTCGTGTCTCTATTCTCCAAGTAGAAGCACACTTCTTCTTTTGCACACTTTCACTCTGACTGGATTGCTATGTGCTGCTGCACGTTCATTGTCAGAAATGGGTGCTGAACAAATTATACACCTATTTGATAAAAATAAAAAAAATTGGTGCTATTTGTTTCCAGGAAATTATTATTGTGTGCAGGCCTATTCCCAACTGTGGCTTGAGACTTTAAATAGTCACGTATTAGGAAGACCTCTCCACAGTAGAAAACGGGTCCTAATTAGTGATGACAATAATGATATTTTTTATTTTATGACTGAACAGAATATGAAGTGCGGTACTTTATTTTTTTTTTTATTTTCTGGCAGAAGTCCCTGTCCCATAGAGCTTACAATAATTTTTCATGTCGGGAGCATACGGAAGATACAGTGATTCAACCCAGGTCACAAAGAGCTAACAGTGGCATTCAAACCAGGGCCGCCTGCTTCACAGGCAGTAATGCTACCACTGTGCTGGTGATAGGTGCAGAACAGGGCATTGAATAGTAATGAACAGTAATGCTACCACAGGGCATTGAATTGATACCATTGCTATCATTCTAACAATTCACACTGAGATTTATGTATTGGTTTAAAATCAAGTGAACTAATACACTACTGTATGTTCCAGAAATGACCATCCGTTTTATCACATGGGAAGAGAAAAATAATCACATGTGCAGAAAAAATAAACAATGTTTTTATGTAGGGGCACAGGGGGTTTGTATATTGGTGGGTAGTACATATTGTAATGCAGGGGGAGGGGGAAAGAGGTAGGATAACCCCGCTCAGCCACTAGGAAGTGAGAGTGGAGACTGGAAAGGGTGCTATCAGGGATAAAGATAAATGCTGAGAAACAAGGAAAAGAATCCCACAAGATGCACTCACTGGGGGTAGAGCTCAAAATAAATAAATTTTATTAAATGTTAACAAGAAAACTTTCTGATTAAAACCTGATATACAAGCGCATGTTTGGCACAGCGGAGTGTGGAATGCTTTCTGCAAGTTTATGCCTGGTAATAGACACTATATGAGTGATCCAGGGTCAGGACTGATAGCTAGTTCGTAATCTGGTGCTGGTGGTGGCAGTATAGAAGATGCCTTCTTGGAAGTCTGTTGTCCCCGACCGTGTTCACAATCAGAGTGAGGTCATCTATAGTACATATTGTAATGTTTATTGGGGCAGAGGCGGTGAGTGAAGTGCCAAGTACCCCCTTCACTCACTCCCTCTGCCCCCAATAAACCTCCTTAACCCCTTCATTGCCTTAGCAGCTAGCCCCTAAACCCCCTGCTTCCTGAGATACAGGCCCTATGGGGTGAAGGTATTCCAACCATGTTAAAATCCTTCGCGTCACGTGACCGGAGGCCTTTTAACATTAAGGGAAAACCGGCACCCCATACCGGGGCCTGTATCTCGGGAATCAGGGGATCCCCGAGGCGGAAATCAACTTTGTTCAGCTCAGGAGACCCCCTGCTCACGCACACTATGAATAAATAGAAAATGTAAGCAGCTTCA